>NC_083503.1:6771058-7075731 GCF_905332965.1 Bombus pascuorum
CGCAATATTAATTCTTAATCACGAAATTACTAATTTAGTCGCTGAAAATCATATCATCGCGCAACCTTTTCTGCACGTGAAGGTCTTCTATTATTTCAGTATTCTGATATATCTGTAATTTCCTACTGCTTCGTCGATAGCGCGGTATCTTCCCACGAAAAGTAAATGTAAATAAATATTTGTATGCCAATAAAGCCAGTTAACGAATTAGCATTTGCAGTCTATGGTTTTTTTAGAAGCTTTTTTCTTCACTCATCCGGAAGTGTAGAATCATACTATGATCTTATTTATGCTTACTTTCTTCACACCAATTTTTATCCATTCTCAAACGATCACTAAAAGCGTGATGTTTCGCAAATATTTACAAAATTTACAATGACTTTCTGTTTCTACTGTTGAGTTAATTATTATTATATATTATATTATACATATATTAATAATTATATTAATAAGTATTAATAGTATATATTATATATATTATAGTATATAGTATATATTATAAGTATATAGTATATATTAATATAATTATATTAATTATATTAATAGTATATATTAATAATTATATATATTATATATTATTAACTTGAATATCGTAAAACGTATAAAACGAATAGCGAAGAGAGGTGTGCACATAAGTGCGTTGTGTGATCCACTTCGACAGACGATGGTACACTTAAAAGCAATGAAAAATATTCACATAAACACATGCTGTATCTGTGTTCGTTTGGTAGCAATAATGAATTTTCAAAGGTAGCAAAATGACTACCTTTCGTTTCAAGGCCAACCCGTAGACCTCTTTTCATGGACCCGTTTACACTTGAATAGTTCCTGGTATTCCCGAATTTCTTTATAATCTTGTCCTATTTTGAACCTTTGCATTTCAACATTTTTAATAGGTTTTCTCTGCTTGCGAAATTCGATGTATCTCGTAAGCGAAAACAAATAGAGCGTATGTTTATACGAGACTTCTCCATTCTTTTTAGGTGCACGATCAGCTCCCAAAGTGGATCTCACGTGTCCTGTTACACCCTGTATACTGTTAATAATGATAGCGATGATAGATCGTTAGATAATGCGAGCGACATAATTAAAATGAATTCGAAAAAATCACTTGATTGATTCTCTCGAAATATATAAAATCGAATACACGTAATATGTGAATATATTTTGTCAATCTACAAACAATCTATCAACAAATTAATAGCGAAGAATTGAGATTAAAATGAACGAAAAGTTTAATGGAATTTGAATCTTTTGTTCTTGCTATTTTAATAAATACGCGAATGGAAGTGCTCGACGAAAATAAAACAAATTCGTATCTTAATATACAACCTCATGATTTTATAACCTCCGGTGAATACGATGCATCTGAAACATGTCTAAAATCCGTCGAGCGAGCAGTTCTTCAATCAAGTGGTATGAAAATTCCATTGATTGATGAAACATGCAAATTCGTTACATGCAAGGACGTGTTGTCGCATATGCATACATCGAACAAAATTTTCCAGCAGTTTGAGCAAAGAATGAATTATATTGGAAACTTTAGATTTAGAGATTATCCCGCTTTCTGAAATAATTTACATACAACTCTTTTTTTATCAAGTCCAAAAAAGCCCTTTATAAATAATTATGTACCATATGAGGTACGTTAGCTTTCCCTAGCTACTATTTCTTCGGGCGCATGAGATTTTAAACGACAGTTTAATTTAAATTAGAAGAAAATGTAAACGTGCGAATTACTGTGCACTTTTTAAGAAAACAAACGCGTTTCAATATCTGGTTCGTAAAGTAAGGATTTCGTGTTCAGTGGCGGGTACAGCTTGTGTTTTCTCAAATTCTTCGTTAGGCCAGCTCTATGAGAATTAAAGAATTGTGAGGGACTCTTCCAAACTATTTGATTTAAATTCTGCTTTTGCAAAAAAGTGCTAGCGATCAAAGGACAAACTCTCGTGAGTTTAACCTTTATTTACGAATCGTGGTTTATTATTGTCTTTAAAATAATATACAATATTCAAATTACATTCGTACTTAAGTGGTTCACGAAGATAATGTTTTAATTAATTTAATTACCCAGTATATCCATTTGTGATGGAATCTAAAAATTCATTTTCTTTTAATTTCGGGAATACAGAAGTTACGATAGTCTTTGCATTTATTTTTGAATTGTGCGGGAAAAGAAGAACACTGAGGGAATCGGTAGAAATTTTAATGAAATATAATATTAATGTATTCTGCAAAAAATACGTACAATGTATTTGGAATGCTTCTTTTCCTCGAGACTGTTAATTGTTTGCAGATGTAAGCTGATTTTACAAAAATTGGTCTTTTAGTTTTACTTCCATCGGTATATGTTATATGTAAGTCATCATTTAATAAAAGATTGCACATTTTGTGCAAGTTTCCAATTTCAATATTTATAGGAATCGAGGTAATGACAGTGTTATGATCAGAAAAATAGATATTTAAGTGATTACGAGTGTGTAATGTTTCCTTTATCGATACATTGTTTCATGAGTCTTCTTCTTAAGTTCGCTTTCCTTATTTTTAGATGGTTAAAAGTGTTTTGCTGCATTATTAATTTGCATAGCAGTATTAGAGGGCTTTGGTCTAGAAGCTATTACACAAATATGCAGTACGGTCCCTGGTAAGAGAAAGTTTTGGCTTTAACAGATTGTTTGTTGATGCACCGATACGATAATTAAGAACAGCGCTTATTACTGAACATTGTATCCTTTCCATCCTATTAATATTATTAATATCGATGAGAATGGAAAGAAATTGGGGAGATATATTACGGTTAACCATAATTTTTCATCGGCGGAGCTAATCTCTTCAATTGTACTAAACTTCCTATACGCGTTTTCTGGTTTTTGATTATAAGTGTCATTCTCAGATTAGCAAAAATAAACCAATGTTTAGTTTCGCAAGGTAGGCGCCCAGCTAGATATTTTCTACTTTTTCAGTAAGTTGGTGTAATCTATTTTTGGTGTTTCTGTAGTTGAGTAGATAATTTTTATTTTTGATATCCACAAGGGCTTTTGTAAGAGCAGTGTATTTGTTAATAACAATGATAAAATTTACTATTTAGTCGAACATAATTTCTCAAAATTCTGTTTCTTCGGCTCCTCCTTGCTTTCAACATAAGGATGATCTCTGCTTTCTGTAGCAGTTTCATCCTTAATATCAGAGAACATCGGGTCTTCGCTATCAGGATTGTCTGCAGAGATCTCAGAAGATACAGATAAGAGTCTTTTGTTGCAACGTGCTCCGGTTGTCTGGTTGTCGCAGGTTCCCAAAAACTACGGGAGTGTTTGTGACGCTGTTTGCCGTTAATATTATTGTTACTGTTATTGTTAATGACGGAGTTGAAGGCTAAAACATTGTCATGTGAAACAATAAGATTGTCGGCAGCTGTATCTTGAGAGCTGTTATTAGTAGTACATTGTCTTGCTACGTGTTTTTCTTTACAAAGAGAACTTTGTCCGTAGATGTAAACGTGTATACGACATTGTGTGTTACCAAGGTTAATTAAAAAAAATTCTGGGATTTTTTATACGTCTTCTAGATTGACATATATCGTGGCTTAAAACTTAACGCTCTGACAGCCGCATTTTTCGCCATTACGGCCAATCGCGAACGCTTTTCACTCAGTCTATTATCGCGTAATTACCATCATGATTGAATTAATTATTGAATTAATTATCATCGTTACTGAGTCTTTATCATGCTATTTTTATTTATTTTCTACACTTGCGCGTTATAGAAATAAAGAAATCGAGATTACAATCATTTGCTGACCAATCACTTTCGCTGGATCATTAGACTCACGAACTGCCGGATTTTTCAGTGCATTTAGAGATCGTTTCGCTTCATTAAATAAAAAAGAAAAAAAAGAAAAGAATAATATCACGTAGACACGACGGCGGCCAACAATACAACATCACGTTTACGTGACGCTGTCGTCAAAGTGTTAAAACGTGACTGAAGCTAGGTTCCTGTATAGCTGCTGTTAAGCAAGTAAGCTTAGAGGTAATTTTGATGTTTCTTTATGCAAAGAAGTTTTCAATACGTTCGTTCGAGACAACATTTAAAAGTATAATTCTCTGTGAAAGCGCGATTAAGGGTCTTATTGCGACATTGGTATCCCTGACGAAGCTGGCACCCCGCTGGGGGTAGCCGCCCACATGCTATATTATTTTTTTTTATTTATATTTTTTTTATTCTTCACCAACAAGATATAACACTTTACCCAATGTCCGCAAGGACAAATTGTAAAATAACCAAAATAAAATAAAAAAAAAAAAAAAATTGGTATCCCTGGAAACAATTGAAGACTATTTAGAGAGAAGTTGATGCTCGGTTCGTTTACTGTCTAGATATCCACACACGGTCGTTAGAAATTCGAGAAATGGAACGACTGGCCACCAGAAGCTCCTTCGATACTGCCGACAATGATTACTGCTTCTCTTTAGCTTCTCTTTTGTTAAGCATATTGGCGGATATTATCGGGTTTTCTTTGCTTACCTCGAGACTCCTGCACCCGAAGGTTCAGATATACTTTCCTGAACTAGCTTTAGCGAACAGCATGATAAAAATACTAAATATTTGGAAATTTCTTTCAATATGCAACACACAGAAATGTGCACGACTGCTCGGAAGGAACTCTGACGTACAGTTGAGAAGGAATTCAGCCGCCTGACATAATTTTCAAATCCTTCCGATTTAATTTTGCGTGTTATACTAGATAGTTGAAAGTGACTTTTTATTAAGATACGTGTAGTTTTTATTTCGATATGTAGAGCATCACCAAACCGATTTCGTATAGAGCTCAATTTTCGAAAAAAAAGAATTTGGAAATCAAGTTTACTTGAGTAATCAGTAAGAGGTTATTCTACGTTTGAAATTAAATCGAAGATGTGGAGCAAAGGAAAACCAGCTGAAATTTAATTGTAGAAATTTCATATCATATGGAAATGCACAACGCCTTTATAAAACTTGAAAGTTTACATTCTATCGATGAGCCGATAGAGTGATATATAGAGGGTGTACCGAAAATCATGGTACAAGCCGGAAGAGGCTACTAGCTTTACTAGGATTCGCCTCGAAAATCGACTATAAAGTTTTGTCAAGCACTCGCGCACTTGAGAGGTAACGAACAAGTTAGACAGGTTTCTTCACTCTTACGCACTCTGTCGTGTGGTACAAATCGAAAAGTTCTGTTTTTTCCTGTTCAAATCAGTTGGAAATGTAGAATGATAATTTTTGATGCGAGATTTCGTTTTCGAGAAAATCAATTACTAAGTTCCGTCCATTTGACTCTCGTTACTTTTCAAGCGCACGCATACCTACATGACGGAACTTAGCTCATTGTCTGGGAAACGAAGCCAGACAAAATTTTACAGATCTGTCAATCAAATATTTCTATGTTTTCTTAAATATTTTTCTATTCAATAATATCAAATAACAAAACCGATTGCTTCAGTCAACGCTCATACCGCGCTTAATGCACTCGTTCTCGTTCACCGAAGAGTCCTGTTTTGCGGCCAAGTTTCAGGACAAAATACAACACAAACAAGAATACACAAAAACCACGCTCCACTGCGACTTAAATCCAAAAAACAAAAATAAACACAAAAACCGAAAAACCACGACACAAAATAGAGCATGGCTACGTCGTACCGTCGCGTATCGGTACTTTTGCCAAACACACTATACTCAAATTCATTGTTTATTGTGAATCTCAAAAATGTATAAAAAAAATCAAATCTTGGCTAAAAATTATTTAAAAAAAAAAAGCACTCGTTCTCGTCCGATCACGAAAGTTTAAGCAGCGCTGAGCACGGATAGTACTTGGACGGGTGACTGCTTGGGAACTCCGTATGGTGTTGGCTCTTTTTGCTTTGCCAATTTTTGTTTACTTTTCTGAATAATCTATGATCGTATCCAGGGAGGGAGAAATATATTTTTAGCATTACACGACTGTCACCATACGTTGTATCATTCTTTCACACACGTACAAAGAAACTGACACACGTTTTAAAACTGAAAGAAATAACGTCTCTTGGTATGCAGAAATTTTACGATGCCAGATTAATATTAAAAGTTATTATTTTACATTTTCGACTTACTTTTGTGCGAGGAATCCATCCAGTTGGCTTACACGACGATTTTCGGTATACCCTGCATGTATTATCGTATGTATATACTGACATAGCGCAACAAAGATGGAATATCAATCCGTAGGGTTGTTGGAAAAGTACTTGCAGCAGAGGTTTTTTTTTTCTTTTTTTTTTATTCTGGTTATTTTACAATTTGTCCTTATGGACATTTGGTAAAGTGTTATATCTTGTTGGTGAAGAAGAAACAAGTAAAAATAAAAAATGTGGGCGGCTACCCCCAGCGGGGTGCCAGCTTCGTTTTTTCTAAGTTATATCTTTTATGATTTGCAGCAAAGGTGTACCCAAAACACGAATGTAATTTAAAGAGTTCACATAAACACATATTCAACATGATCGTGTTCTTAAATATTTGCGTAAGATCAGTCTTGAACATTAGTTGAAGGAGTGAACAGCCACTGAAATCTTGTTTGTTTTTAGGAGACGGATTTGTTATTAGTTTGAGGCTTTAAACGTGCGAATTTGTTAGCCCGTGAGTGTTTCACGCATAATTTTTTAATTCCACTCACCGTTTGAACTAAATGGTCTTTTTCATTTGTCTTACTTCACGCAATGTTTTATAACAGTGTTAACGATATACAGACAGAATATGTAGTCTTTGTTTTTGATACGCCAGTGTCTTGCTTTTGTTAAAATAAATATACCATTATTAGATGCTCTTTTTAACTTGCCGATCCGTATCCTTATAATTTTTTAGAATCTTCAACCTCAAAATGTCGCTTCAAAATGGAAAACGAAGAGCAAAAAAAACACTATCGCGTTATGAGTGTGAAAATCGTGACGTGGGTGTATGTGTCGTACCGTGCTTTAAAATATGTCACACACAATTGTATTATTAATTATTAAAGTAAATTATTAAACTTAAAGTATATGCATCATATTTTTAAGAAACACTATAATTTAGTTATTAAAAACTTCATACCAACGTGCTTGCGCAGAGAACAGCACTATCCGTCACATGTTGCAGTGCCGTATCGTTTACGCGTAATTCGCGTCAAACTCTGCCGTAGAGAGATACAGCTCCGCGCAACATTCAGCTCTACCTAAGAGGTTAAACGTCTTCTATCTATCTATCTACATAGTACAGCTGATGTAAGGTATCTTCCAAGATGTTAATTCTCAATACCGTCTGCCATTGTTTTATTTCCTGTACTGTTTATATTATGTACATTTCATATTTATTATTTTGTTATACTTTCAAAGAATAATTTGGAACTGGAATTTATCGAGTAACTCTTTTACCAAACTTTTGCTGTATCTTCAAATAACGGTTTACGCATCAAGTTTATTCGCGTCAGTGTTACGTAACATTTATGAAATAATTTGTTTGAACAATTTTGTAGGCGTTACGTAATAAGAAATTAACCTAATTTTCTTATTTGATATTTTATGCTCCCACCTGCTTCGTCAAAAATATCCTAAGCGCTTTAAACCAAGCAATATAAACTTTCTCAGGAAAAGAGAATATGTGTATACTTCGTCGACTTGGTCTATATACCTGAAGATGGATGCTGGCTTCATCAAAATTAGAGCAGGTATAAACTTTAAAGGACATTATAAAAATGATCAATGTTGTTCTAGAAGACGGCGAGGAATGAATTTTATAACATAGAATCTGCATCGGCGATAGAAATTTACGTAGGAGAAGGTTGGGCGGAACGGCGTACTATTTCTTAAATATATTATTCTTTTTTATGTGTCAAGGATGGAGATTTGACAGTTATTGCGTGTGATTCTATAACTTTTTAGCAATGTAATGCATAGACGATACGACGAGAAAGATGGATTGTTATTTTAAAAATTTAGCTTACTGGAAGAATAATCAAAATGTTAGTTTCCTCACTCGTAGTGTAATAAATAATTTTACGGTAGAGTTTAAACTTTAAGAAAATAAAAAATAGTCTACACTGGATAATCTATACATTAATGTTACCTAATCTAAGATTCCTTTCACTTTTCGCGCAATTTTCCAGGAGGGAAATCCGAAACGTGTTACACATTCAATTACTCGGCGTAATGTTAATAGCGTAATGTTGCGTAAGATAGCTGACGATTAAAAAGTTATAATCGTATTAAGTTTATCGTGTAACAAGTTCAGCTTGCGAGCGTACTTTCGAAAGGACGATGATGGTGATACTAAGTCAGTCATACTTGTCATCTTGGCAAGATTGCGCGGTGTGTGGTTTGCTTTTCAGTCGTCACTTTCGCAGCACCGGTGCATTCACAATAGACGCGACGATCTCGAGCACTGGAGATGCAGTTACTATGTTGAGAGTGTAATTATGGATAGCAGTGGAGGAAACCTAGAGGGTTATTGCAACCTAGCTAGTGCAGTTTGCTGCTGTGTGTGTTAACTTACGTGTGCGGTACCCACCACACCATTCACCGACAGTTCACGAGCTATACATATCGCACTAGTTTGTCGTCAATTTTTGCAACCACGTTCTTATAATATTGTTTCGAACGCAACGTCGATTATACGATATCCGATTGTTTTTCAATTATATGAACCGTTATAGTAACGATGAGATTTATTCAAATATGTATATACAGCACTGAAATATAAGTAACATGCATGATATTGCAAGTAACTGTACATGACGTAATACGACATGTCCGATTAAAAACATTTCTATAAAATGCTATCAAAATAATAAATAAATAAATATATATATTATTAAACAATTTTATACAATTTTATTAAAATAAATATATATATATTTATTTATTATTTTGATAGCATTTTATAGAAATGTTTTTAATCAGACATATCGTATTACCTCAAGTACAATTACTTGCAATATCATGCATATATATATATATATAAAACATATATATGTGGATGTCCTTGAAAAACGGGGAGTATAATGAGTCTTGCTAGTTGTCCATAATTGTATTATACCAGATGATGTTTGTTTATGGGAATGTATTACAAAAGTTAACGAGTGATATCAATGATCGAGCGATCTAGATGTCTATGACGATGAATTTAGGTCCGATAACGAATACACTCGATGTACGTGTTCACTGGGCTAGTCGAACTTATCGGATTGCACCTCAGTCCAAGTGGAACTGCCCTTATATACTCTTCTCCGTATTCCTCAGGTCAATCCCTGTTTTTAAGGGGAGTTATTTAATTACGTTATACCTCTGTTAGGTACACGTCTCTCAGTGACCCATTATGTCACTTCGAGCCCAAGCCCACTGTCATAAGTCTCGGATAATCATAATTGACTTAACTCATGAACAGCTATTTCTCAGTTTTATTGTTTAAGTACGACTATAGTAAAAAGTCTGGATTAGAGTATTGGGGACCTTCCCAGATATTCCGAAAGAAAGGCTCCGGCGTCCCTCCATCTCCTACATATAAATATAATTTTTTTTTTTTATTTTGATTATTTTACAATTTGTCCTTATGGGCATTTGGTAAAGTGTTATATCTTGTTGGTGAATAAAAAAAAATAAAAATAAAAAATAAATATAGCATGTGGGCGGCTACCCCCAGCGGGGTGCCAGCTTCGTTTTTTCTAAGTTATATCTTTTATGAGGCCTATAGGGTGTTTCCTTTTTAGTCTTCTTGCGATATTTGTTGTGTTGCACGTTTCAGCTGCCAGCTGGTTCGGGTGTGTTTCTATTCTTACTCTGTATCTTGTTGCGTAATAAAAAAAAAAAAAAATATAATGTAATTACATTAATAGTAAACCAACGGATAAACCAATAGTAATATATTTTTGTTAATAACTTTTGAAGAAACAACGGACGACGGCTAACAACTGCATGTCAAAATCAAGATCATCGAAACTGGCTTCCCTTTTACGAATATTTACCATAAAATGTGTGGGCAAATTTAAGCAAATATAACTTAAAACTAATTGCAATTTGGTTTAAATCTAATCCAAACTCAAACAAAAAATGGTATTGAAGTAATAAATGTATAGAGTAAGAAGCAAGAGCGCAGAAAACTATAACTAAATAAATATGTCGTCCTTTTTTAATGTGACAAATTAATTTAAATTTATCAATACCTACTTTGTAATTGAGATGAATTTCTTTTTGAAATAGAGTGGTGTAATTTTTAATCCGCGTTATAGGGGGCCACACTGTATATTATTTATTAAATTAATAGTGAATCAGTATTTAAAATTATGTTTGGAAAAAATATACATTCTCGTTACAAACGTAATTTGCTTCAGTATTTTGTTTGACTCTCAGAATTTTTATCATACGAAATATGAATCTTTAAACTAGTGCAAAGTAACTTTTAAAATATATAGTCCCTGTAACGATTTCCTTTCAAGCCTATAATCTATTCAACAATGACAAATTACACCAAATTAAATATTGCTGAGAGAGTTAGTTCAAAAACAATTAGCATTAAAATTGGAATAAATTAAGTACACAGTAAAGACATAATGAAATGGTATTTCCATGATAAAGAAACCATACGCTACTAATATATTAACAGTTTTATTCAAATTCGCAATTTACACCAAGCAATTAACAATTTTATTAAAAATGAAAGATAACCTAAAATTTTCATGTAGTAACGAGAAGCGGATAATCATTTTCGAAATTGCTGCGCAGATAAAGAGTGTAAGCGAGAGAAAGAAAACAACTGAATTTTTCTCAAGTAAATGAGACAATAGATTAATCGTATAATAAAATTTGTAAAGAGGGAGAGGGAGGAACAAATTCCTCCACTCTTCATTTTTTGAAAAAAGATTGGTATATTAAAGATATAATTGGTACGTTTAAGGAGGCTTATATTTGTTTGAATTTTTTTTAAATAAATAGGAGGAGCCCGATTACAACGCGAATGCCATTGCCACTAACGTAGGCAACATCATTCACTACCATAAAATTGTATATCCAGTTCGTTTTCTTGATCAGTTTGCGGCTTAAAAATAAATTAATTTTTCAAATTTATTTACATTTCTGGTTGTTCTACGTATATATATTTCAATTACAATTACAAGTTGACGACACAGAGTGTGACACTTTTTCTGTTTAATCTGTAGGACTGTAACTTACAATTAGGAGGTTGGAAAGGGTTGTAAGAAGGAAGGAAAAAAGTATTTCGCCGCGACCTGCTGGAAGATTCATCAGTAAGGCTATTTGTCTATTTAGAGAATTTTGTTATCTTTTATGTTGATCTTTTAGGACTCAACTTTCAGACAGTTTTCCGTAGCGAGCGTCGCGACCTGTTTCTATACTCGTGCTTTAGATATCAGGATAGAAAAGGTCATATTGAAAATTGTATTTATGGGAACAGGTAGACGGGACGACCGCCTGTGAGAAAGTGTCGTAGACTTCAGGTGGCAGAGTAGGGAATGTACCTAAATCTCACTTTAGACGAGAAGACTAACTTTCAGTTCCCTGATGAGTTATGCACTGCTGAAAATTGAAGTTTATACAGGTATTTTCATTTATCGTTACGGAAGTGTTACTATTCAATCTATTTATCTTCTCTCAACTGAAATGAATTTCAAGACAACTTTGTATAGTCGCTAAGGTAACAAGATGCTAAGCGAAGGAAATAGTAATTCGAATTTATACAACTAGGCATGATTCGTATGGTATTGTGTCTGGATTCATTTTCAGTAAAACATCATGATATATCTATGATAGTTTTCTAAAAATGTAATCGTCATTTACTTAGAATAGTTGACCGTTCTAAACGACATTTGCAACACGTACGAAAGTACTTGCTATTTTCGAGGATTCAAATATTTAGTTCACTTTGGATATATTGATTCTATTTCCTGCTGAATACGAATGATTCTATTCTCAATCCTGGAAATCTACGTATTTTTAACATTATTGAATATTTTCGCAACATTCCTTTTCTGTTGTTTTTTTAGACATCTTAAGAATTGATGATTTTCATTTAAGGAAAGGACATGGAAATGGAAACATTATTTCGAATTGTTTGGAAAAGAGGTCTATTTGAGAGAGTCAAAAACTACAAAAATGATGAATGCTTAAAAAGAATTTCTTTCTGCAATTCTATAAACTATGGCATAAATTAAAAAAGTATAAAAAGTGCTTCATTTATATATATCAGCAGACAGGATTAAACCTCGGCGGGATCGCCGACGATCGCACAGTTTCATTTTAGGCTTAAAATTAAGGACAAAACGTTGCATGCAATATTTTTTTTTTTTTTTTATTTTATTTTGGTTATTTTACAATTTGTCCTTGCGGACATTTGGTAAAGTGTTATATCTTGTTGGTGAAGAAAAAAAAAATATAAATAAAAAATAAATATAGCATGTGGGCGGCTACCGCCAGCGGGGTGCCAGCTTCGTTTTTTCTAAGTTATATCTTTTATGATCATGCAATATGAACACTTGGAGTAATGCGGTAATATCAGTTATCGATACGACAACTAAACATATCCATAAACAGACAATTCGTGGTCAAGGGTAACAGATAATGTTGACAAATTAAAAAATTTCTAGACCGAACAAGATTCTATTCTCGAGCCTTTCAATTGAACGCCCGCAATGTGTAAGACTTCGAGTACAGTATTAGAAATATTTTAATATTAAAAGTTTAAGAATTAAAGTAAAATATTTATATGAGTATGAGAAATAGGTCTTTGTGTTCATTGCTGAGGTGAGAGAGTACGGTAGGAAAAGAAGCTGTCCTCGCTATAATCGTACGTATATTTTTAGGTAGTAGCTTAGAAGATAACGATTCGATAGCCGTGAAACATGTATTCAGTCGCACAGCACTCTTAAAGTCTTATTACGCATATTTTCAGAAACACATGTCGCTCTCAGTAGATAGCCAAGATTCAACATTCGTTTCATTTCGCTCGTGCTATCATAAAAGATATAACTTAGAAAAAACGAAGCTGGCACCCCGCTGGGGGTAGCCACCCACATGCTATATTTATTTTTTTTTTTTTTCACCAACAAGATGTAACACTTTACCAAATGGCCATAAGGACAAATTGTAAAATAACCAAAATGAAATAAAAAAAAAAAAAAAAGAAATTTCGCTCGTGCTCTGCTCCCAAAATCGTTTTAGGCAGATTTGGTAAAGACAGACAGACCAATTGTACTCGCTTGTAACAACAACACCCAAAGGATTCATATTTCTAAAGAAGAAATTTGTCACCAAATAAGCGACTTATCGAAGAGGGAGAGGGCATGTCGCTTGGTATGTCGCTTAGCTTTGTTTTTCTCCGATCCATTAGATAGATTACTTTCGTGTGTCCAATCGGAATTACGACCTTCAAACAATTTTATATTCTGTGCTTTTTCAGCAAGTTCCTACGTAAGAAATTTAACATCGAAGATCCTTTCATCTTCAATTAGAGTCTTAGCGAAGAAGAGGGACCTTCTCACTAAATCGATTGTTCTCACCATTCCAAACACAGGGTTCAAGATATTTCTCTATATGCGTATTATCATTTAAACATCGTACATAAAAGAGGAATTACGTCGTGTCTCCTTATTCTCCTTTATCTGGGAAACTAATTTCCAGTTTCATTTGAAAGTTTGTGGTGATTGAGCTCACATCGTGACGTCATTTCACCCAAAATTCAATTCGAAAATTACGTGACCAAAAATAGGTGAAAAAGGACTTGTTATAGATGCTGTAACGCTGTTTTTCGGATTGTATGATAGACGACTCTTGATTCTTTTTTTAAATAGCTTTTCGTTTTTTACGTTCGTTAACAACCGCTTAATTCAAGACAGACAATTTACAATATAATATAATTTCCCGATCGGTGATATACATCTAGTGGCGAAATTCGTTTATTAACAATTTGGGAATGACATTTGTTCCGTCTGGAACGCATAAAATAATCACGCGGTGTCTTGGTCGATGAAGCTTGTGGCACGATGGTGAGGGAAGGTTATTTTTTAATTTAAATCTTTTAAAGTATGATCTCCTTAAAACTTCCTCCGTACTTATAGGGATGTTTTAGAAACTCGATAGTTCCGATATATTTAACCCGAAGGAATACCATGATTCTTCTGAAAAAGCGGACATTTCGCGTCAATGTAGATAATGCTACACCTTTAGCGCGAAAAGAACGTATAGCAATCGCGATACCAGAGTACCATGCATTAGAATATCAATTTTTTGAAAGCAATCGATCAATATGTATTCTGAGCATACTAAAAAAATACTTGAACTTTCCGGGTAAAATACACACGTTCTACAACGTTCAAAACATTAGACTCTCTCCAGTTTACGAAGTGTTGACATTATTCAACCCTCAAACACCAGACATCCTTAAACATCCATATGGTATACATCTTCAAACATTCGAACGTTACACATCAAACACACTTAACACGTACAGTAATACACATACAGAAGATCTGTTGGGGGAATTGACAGAGTCAATGAAACGATAGCGGCGTGTCGACAGTCAGTTAATGATGATGGTTATGGTAACAGTGAATACGCTGTATATATATCTTTTTCTTCTCCTCTCATTGTCAATTCTTGGATTTATAGTAATAGGGTGCGAAATTCAAGGCCCCGTGTTTACGATATTTTTATGGCGAAATTTAGAACGAAACGGATTAATTCCGTTATGTTAAAACAATGCAACATTGGATTTTCCAACAGCCTTCCTTAAGTAAAAATTTGTATTCGAATAATTCTTTAATAAGATGCTCGTACAATGCATACAATATTAGTAACTATAGTTTATATCTTTGAGTAAATTAGCTTCGTTATAAAATTTATCATGTCCGATTGTACGTTTCATAAAGACAAATTGGCGCAAGAGGTAGTCTGAACACGAAGAAAAAAATCAATTTACTTCTACAAGATATTTATTTGCTGTAAAATACGTACAAACTTTATGTATGTCCCTTACTGTCTGTAATACAGTGCTGTTCATTGCCATGTTCTCTGAGCAATATCGCACGACAGGAAGATATAAATTAGACAATTTCATAGGAACAATACGGCGATATTGCCACAAGAAGCAATAATGTGGTGCACAAGTAATTCTACTTGACCGAAATACATAATTCTACCTCTCTAAGGTTAAATTAGCATTCTATGTGGAAGTAACATGACTCGTATGTACAATGTACAGGGTGTACGAAAGTAGGTCTTAGGATCACCATAGCGTGATTCTATAGCTTCGGGACGGTGAAGCTATTATTATTAAAAGAAGTTGCACCAAAATTCACCATCACCATGAAATTCAACTGTATTGTACTCGTCACGGTGTTAAAATTGAAAAAGAAACGACGTTAAAGTTCCATTGGCTCGTGCACCGATGTTATTTATAATATGTTTATATTTCGTAGTCAATTAGAAAGTAAATAACGTGATCTTAGCATACTAATATGACATGTGATTCTAATTATTTAAAATTGAGTCACACGTCCTCCGCACGAACCACGGTTTTACTTTTTCAGCTATATACAAAAGTATTGGTATTATGTATATAAATAGAGCCTTTTTTAATACAATTATCGTGAACTTGTCAATGAAAATGCACACAAATTCATTATAAAAGATCGAGTCGTAGTTTCGGAAATTAATGTACATAATTAGTTACAGAATAGATAAAAAGACAAAGCTGTTAAACGTCCAGTTTCTTTCTATCAACAAACACGTCTATTTAAATATGTTTCGAAATATTAATCTGCTAACTCGAAGGAAAGCGTCAACTCATTACAATATTTTGAGAATCTTCTACTTTTAATGCATCATAACCATATTACGATATAGTTTACATTCGTTTAGATCCAAATTAGCTTTTTTATTTATGCGCTTACCATTGCCACGTTTCAACGGATTTCTGAAATGATATATTTTGTTTGATAGGGATTATCTAGTATTTAAAATGTAATCGAACGAAATATAATACTAAATGTTTATTGCTAAATCATTTGATTTTTAAGTCAATTACGTTTATTGCATCGTTACTAAAAGAGTCCTTTTTCAGGTTAACGATGAAACCATCAATTTGAGTCATTCAAGGTGCCAACGCTAGCTAGTATTAGTGGTGAGTAAAAATTAAACCTTTTGCATTATATAACGTCGTTTTATTAATATTTTTGAAATTATAAATATATTGCATATTTGTAAACATTGTTGTTTTATGCAAAATTTTACGTACCTTTTAAATAATAAAAAACAACTTAAAATAATATTTCGTTTGTGAATGGGAATTAGATTTCGCATTTAAATAAAAGTCATTTAAACGATATCAAAAATTATTTATTTGCTATCTCTTATTTGCAAGCGAAATTTTATTTTTTATTTGGATTTGATTGGAAAACAAATGACAACGTATGAATAAATAGCTTTTATTTTTGCCTTATCTATTCGCTTATCCAACAAGTTGCCCGAAAGCCTATTTGATTTTGACGCACAAAATTATAAATTGTGATTCACAGTAATGTTTTTGATTAAACCGATATATTTGGGTAAAACTACATTTGTCCAACGACCGATAAATGATGAATGAAAAATAAAATTAATTTCATAATTTTAAGTAATGTATTTGGACTTGTCTAAATAATAAATAATTTATTTTTGTTTTTTATTTGAATTCTCCAATAACAAATGCCCGTTATTTGAACAATTATTTCAAAGAAAATTTATCGAATAACGTCCAATATTGTTTGGAAAATATTTATCCGAGACAAACAGTTGGTAGCACTCTGTATCATATTCTATCCTACGAAGAAATAATTTTTAATAAATCAAAAGATATACGTCTGTGCGATAACAAAGTTTGTAATCAGTTATAGAATAGACGAAATTACGTAGATTTTCTGTGATATTCGTTTATGACATATTGCAGTTTAAATGTTGTACGTGCAGATTGGTCGCTTTACTGTTTAATGTCTGCAAAAGTTTCCGCTCGTTTATCTTTTTAGGCGACCACTTAATTTTCATTGAGTTCGTTAAATTCATTTCCAGCGAAATGCTTGATGTTCTAGCTCACACTTGGAGCACATAGTTACATGTGTGCGTATCAGAGCGCGGTATGTGCTGATATATTCAGCTGCTCTCTTCCACTGAACTTCGTTTGAATATAGTCTAGATTCATTCTGGCACGAGTGGATGGTTCGGAGATTTATAGGGGAAGGTTGCACCATTGACGAAATCCTCGGTAATACCCGTGCCGGTCCATAGATACCGGTTACATAAAAATCCCAGAGCGTAGAATTTCTCTGAATTTAGATTAATGACGCCCGATATTTTGATAAATCCCAATAGCGGTCCTTAGTAGTTTGGAAATACAATTGCCTGTGCCGCAAACGGTTTCTGCCTTTCGCGTCTACACGCGCATTAGAGAATAGCCACGTAACAATATTCTTAAATTAATATATTTAAATATTATCTTTTAAGATTATCGGTAGAAATACAGACCGAGTCGGTATAAACTATCACCTGAAATAGCCCGTCATCTATTGATTTTATTCAAAAAATGTTTAAAGTGAAATTTATCGTATAATAATTTCGTCGAACGACCACCTTGCGACTTTCCAATACCTTATATTTTTTGAAATGCTTATTGAATATTTTAAACGGCACTTTGTATTTTTCATACGATTGGTCGATCCAGTTGGACAAGGAAAGACATACTTAGAAAGGGAAAGTAGTACATTTATTTCGCCTTTTCCTTGCTTTTTATGCAGTGCGTTTCATAAATTCAATATTTTTATGCTTGCAGCGCGATACCTTTCTTACTTTGTATTTTCTATGTAGCTTCTCTATTTAAACACAATATCATTAATTACCGGAACTAATGTAATAGATACGACCAAAGCTTCAAAGTAACAGATAATAATGGTAAGAGCTATATATTCTTGTCAATAAATACAAAGGATGTTAAAAATGCAGAATTAATAAATCATCTGCTCGTTAATGGAGTTTGAAGAATTCTATTATTAGAAAATACGTGCAACTGTCTCATAGAATTCATGACACAAATAATCTGTGTATACTAAGAATTTATTGCACTTTTAATTCTAGCAATTGATATAACTCGGACCTTTAGTTTCTCTGATTCTGGTGTGTGCGTACTTAGTAGCTTGAATTTATCAAAGTGGTGCTACAATTCTGAATTTTATTATTGCAAATTTCGTTTCATTAATATATAGGGTGTCCTGCTTGACTCGAGCAACTTAAATATCAGTGGAAAACAATATCTGACTGTATTTTCCAACCTTCAATCTTGATGATCTTGATTACGAAAACTTCACAAAAGTAGGGCAGTTGATGGAAATACTGAAATAACTATGACGAAAAGATTAACGGAGGAAAATTTTACTTTAGCATGTGCTCGAATTAAACGATTTTCTGACTTTTCTTGTAACTTTCTCACCGGTATAGCACGTGCAGTTTTAATACGTTCCTTCGTATTTCCAGCGTTTGCAAAGAGAGAAACGCGTAAGATCCGGTAAAGTCGGAGCAGGCTGTTGAATATCTGCGTTACGACCGATCCGACGTTGCAAGAATTATCGGGCTCGACGATCTACTGATACATTTGGAGCTGAATATCCGTCGTGTTGAAACTACGTTCGATATCTTCATGGTGTGGAAATGTTCTCTAATAGATCGACTCGCTGATAGCTCAAAAAACTTACACATTGTTCGTCACTCGAAATGGCATCGATAAAAAATGGTCGAATAATACAATCACCAAAGGTACCATATCATATATTTACGCTTTGTGGATGCTGATGTACGGCTTGACGAAGCCATTTCGGCTTTTCAGTATAACAATAATGCATATTATGTCTATTCAGTGGTCCATGATTGATACAAACTCATCGGTAGACAGCAGACCTTTATACGGATGTAATACATCGAAATATGCAAAATACATGCAAAATGTATGCAAAATGTATGCAACGAAATTTGTGTTGCAATTTAAACTATAGTACGTTGCAGTAGTTTTTTTTCAATTATCGATTATAGCTTTTTACGCGAAAAGGAAGTTTTAAAAAACCTTTTTGCTAGTTAATATCGACTTATGCGCTGCCGGTGATTGTAGTCGGGCCTCCTCTGCTATTCCAGCAACATATTTCAACTTTTAACGCGTGTGCTGCGGTATCCGTACCAGGCAGCAACATCTTTTCTTCGGAAATTGGAAAACGAATTTAAAGAACGTGCAGTACTTGCATAATTCGTTTGGGATAATTGTATTCAGGCCGACAAACGAGACTACGTTTTCTTATTTCTACAAAGCTTCTCTACAATCGAATTTGCGATAGACCGACCGGTTTCATCTCATCCACGAACATTCAGATATAATTGTGACGAATATTTTTCCAAACGCTTTACTATCGAGACGTTTCCAAAGCAAAATTACTTTTTCTTCTTGACGAACTCGCCTCATATTTTGGATCGTTGTTCAAAGCAATAGCAGTACGTTTATCACGCTGTGTAACATTTTCCCTGCGCACACCTGTATCTCGGCGTTGTTTCATTTGCGATTTTCTATCGCATGCAATCTGCTTGTCACACATTTTGCAATAAACGTCTTCTCCCTGCGCTGTAATACAATTATTTGCCAGTGCATTAATTCAGTTAGACACGGTTACACGTTTGCAATCTTCTGACTTGGGCGTCTTCTCAATATTTAAATTCTCAACCGTGAGTGTTTCGCTATTAACACTATCGAATGGCTCGTGTAACTGAATTATTCAAATCTCTTGCGGTATAATACCGAACTGTAAGACAATTTGCTAACCAGGAGAACACGGTACAAAACAAAGATGAAGTAATTGAAGCTGCGGGGGAAGTAGGAGCGACGCTGCTCGATGAAATTACCGATAGATAATTGGACCAGAGTAGAACTTTATTTATCCGAACTGATGACATTTACCAGATACGTTGCTGAGCTCTTATTATCCGAATCCAGGCCGTAAGGATTTTACCTTAGTATTTACAAATTTCAGCTTAGTTAAGTCCAGTTATATGAAAATTAACTGCGATTATAGGAATGATAAACAAGGAAGGATGGGAAAACTAGTAGACTCCTATTATCCGACTGATCCAGTTATCCAACACGGCCGTGTCGGATAAATGGAGTTTTACTGTAAAATAACAGATTACTTGATCTTTCTCGCTTATCCTCGCTTAATAAATTGTCAACTAAATATGTACTTATTCAGAATCTATTTATGCAAGAAATATGCACTTAAGCAAAATACATGCGATATACGAAAAATAACCACCATTTCCTAGTCACTCGATTGTGGAACCGAATTTGGTACCAAATGATGCTATTCACATATTTGGATTCATTTTTAGCAAGTTTCCTATCGTTTTTCGGGAAGGTGATAATGACACCTTTCGTTTTTTGGAAGACACACTTATAGGTGTTGCGTGAATTTTTCAACTCCAAGCGATGCCAAAAATAGTCATTTTATAACATCCTTCGTTCTCGTCGCAGCTGACGATTATTTTTTCTTAAAAGCATTAATGCGAGTTTCGACTATGCTATTACGAAATAAATGAAAGTTCTAAGACCGTTATACGGTCCCGGTTGCGATAGAACAATAATGACGTAAAAAATGTTAACTTGTTAGTAACACAGAATCGTAATTTTAATAAAGCCGCTTAAAATGTACGTAACGGGCACACTAATATGCGCCGGTTTAACAACGGATAGGTGGCGAAGGTGGGCACACCAATATCAAGACCTGCTTTTATCTTTACTCGTAACGAGAACGTTAATGTGATGCAATATTTTGCTGTAGCAACGTTTTATCCTTCACAAATGGGCTGCGAATCAGCCGTTAAACTTATTATCTATAATCATACATCATTGATTTGTGCTTGGATGTACGTTAACGCGTAAAGTTTCGATAGGGAACAAGGATCGATCAATTTCTCTAAAAGTGCCAACGTTAATAAATATGCTTGCCACAATTAACTACATAGCTGATTAGCTCTTGCAACCGATATCTCCAATTCGATGTTTAATTTTCAATGAAATTCAAACATTACACTTCTCTTAACATCAAGTTGCCCGAGAACTAAAATTAATTTTTGATTAAACTGTTCAAACCAATGATACTACCATCGTAACGTAACTATCGTAATTAAAGTTCTTACGATCAACAGATTTCTGTCCCATCAAAGAAGCATTAAAAGCTAATTATTCTCACGGTGAAACGATATTAATATCTCAATCGGGAAGGAGCAAGTATAATTTTACTGAATATTCAATCGTATACACGGTGATCCACCTAGCACCTTGAACACCTCAAATATTTCACTTATCGTTATTAGGAAAAGTGTCAGAAAAAAGCATTATTTAATTAGGAAAATATGATGACAAGCGCGAAATTTATCTCGAGATTATATTTCCAGGCATTTCAAAATCACGAATGTTATTGTCCTGACGTTATATCTATAATGGAATCATTTGGGTACACGACTCGTGTATGAAAAGTTCACAAATGTTTGGGAATAAATGCAAACGACCAGAAGTGTGTAACGCGAATAATAAAAAATGTATGCATGTATATACACACTTATATATGTTTATAAAAATTGAGCAATGTAATGCTTTTTGTAGAAAATGATAATTATGGTTCGCTATTTAGAAAGATTCGCTTTGGCGCGATTTGGTATCTCGCGAAATTATAATCGTAATAGTAAGGAACGAATAGTATTAATATAAATATTAATATTTCGTAGGTAACTTGTTTGTACTTAAAACGGCTGCAGTTCGTTTTGGCATACTTTTAATCAAATTTGTGCATACTTGAGGGATCGCATACCTTTGTTCTTCAACTCTTTCCCATAATTCATCGAGATTCCTGCAGGGGTTGGAGAGACTGCCGAAGCACAATCCGCATTTTTGCGGCTGTGTCTCGCTTGCGCCAGCTCCTTTGGCTGTGTTCATCTCACGGAAGCAACCTACGGAGTAAAGGCTACGGTTAATACCGTGGCTAATCCCTGCTTACGCGAGTCCATGGTCGTATAAACAGATCTGGACACTCTTATACCGAAAACAGAGAAGGAGTCGTCCGAAAATTGAGTCTTGAAAAACCACCATGCAACGCAGGAAGAGTCTCGTCCCTTGCCTTAACAGAGACAGAGGCATTCTGTTCATCTCTGTCTATCTCGCAGATCGAAACTCTTCTTGTCTTCCATGTTGATTTTTCACGATTCGATTCTCGGACGGCTCTCCCTAGCGAGTGTCGACACCTGTTTATGCGACCGCGAGAAAGTTCTTGCCAGTGACAGAGATTGCACGGATCTCGACTTGTGGCGTCACTAGTCCCATCAATGACTTTGATTGGTTCCACGGGGACCGGACTGCTTAACGTCGGTCTCGTGCGAGCAACGACCTGTGGCCAAACGTTGGTTAGACGATGCACAAGGATTGTTGACCGCAAACGATATGCTTCCTCGATGGATATACCTGTATAGGTCGACGTCATCGGCTTTGCCGGAAGTTGCCAGACGCAAGAGTAATCGCTCCGAAGTCTCTCTGCTGTACGATACTTGGCACTTGCAGAGGGACCCTGCCCGACCTGGAACTGGATCCGATAAAGATAGCTGTAGTCGTGTAACAGTGGTCGTGTCTGATGAGGTTTCGCGACAGCTAAAGCAAATTCTAAGAGACTAAAGCAATTCTTACGACGATCGAACCGTGCTCTACTCGACCGAGAGTTCAGCAATGCCCAAACTCGGATGGCCCAGGGAAGATGCATATTAATTGGATTTTACCGAATACAAAAGTGTCCAATCAACATGTACTTCGGAGGTAAACTCAACTCTTCTATGACTTTCGTTGTTCAACTTTTCGTAGCTTTTGGAGCCCACTTCTTCGCAGCAGACCTCAAACTGAAGTCTTCAGGCCCAGTGGCCTCTATTTGCATCGAAGTTGGATGCTTCGTTCTATTCAGAATTTTCTGTCTCGCGTATTAAGAATAATTTCTTGTTAATAATGTTAACGTCACGTTATTTACCTTTTATTTGACCGCAATATGTAAGCGTATTGTGTATTATTATAATTGTGCAGCGGCACATGAGTCAGAGGACAATTCAAATCATGTTGTTTTGTCTCGGAATATCAAGATCATTAGGATACACGGCCGCTACGTGCAACCGTCGAACAAAGACGAATTTGAATTTTCCGACTCTCCCCCGACAGGTATAAATAAACGGACGCGATCGCGAGCGAGTCAATTATTAACAGTTATTATACGAGTTATTCGAGTTATCTGCGAGCGACCATGCACTGTCTTTGCGAATACGTTCGTACGAGCGATTTTGGACATTGTCTATATTTATTTTATTTATTTCAAATATATGTAAGATCGTAAATCTTGGGGTTAATTCAGGTGATCGATTCTGAAGTCTGAAAATCGAGTTTTATTGTGGAAGTAGTTAGATAAAATACAAAAAATAAACAACAATTGATATCCGTCTATAACAATAAATAACAATAATTTACATAGACGAAATAACAAGTTCTATACAATGTTTACCTGAAAATCGAGAATCGATTTTCAACGTCCTGAGCTAGCAATCTTTCTTCGTCGATCTTCAAAAATTTTAAATGGTTATTCTGTGCTCTTTGGAAAAGAGTGTCTCTCAAAAATGGTTGTCCGTAGAACCCTAAGAGGGTCGCTCTGTCCGTTAGAAAAAGTCGTGCTACCCGTAAAACAAAGAGTCCCTATCCCACGTGAACTCTAGGGAGTTTACATATATTTGACGGGTTGCAACAGCAAACTCTCGTTTCCGTTTTATCAATCCTCTACACTTCCACCACAATTGTAAATAATGTGTAAGAGCCAATGAAACCTTGACATTACTATCTAAAAGAATGGTTGAGTTGCGAGCCGTAGATCCTTTGACAAGTTTGGTTCTTGTTACGAGTAGAATACGGTGCCGGGAAAAAGTTTGACAATAAAATTCAACTTCAAGATCAATTCAGATACGATAGTCATGATATATAATTTCTGAACACTGTGTACGACGATACAGGAGATTTGTAAAAGAAGCGCGTAAAGTTGACCTCGAACATGATTTTCAAGCTCGAATTTTTATTGCAACGTATTCTACTTGTCACGAGGAACAGAATTCCGAAAAGAATCAGCGGTAGCGAATGGCTTCTGCTTCCGAAAAGAAGTCGCACCGGCTTCATTCATTTTACAGTTTACAATTAGGTTCGCATTCAACGAGAAGGTAGCTTACTATTTATGAAACAACGAGAAATACAGATTACAGGAATAATGGCAAATCTCTGCGTGCAGAAGATTATGTTAACCGCTTGGTGATCAAGAATTAATGCTACGACATCTGAATGCAGATCTGCCCTGCATTAACAGGCGGAAAGGAGAAGAACAGATTAATTGTTCGTGCTTATCCATTACTGGACTTGCATAAACTAGTCGAGTGAGAATCAATCACATGACGGTGCGACAAATAAATCGAGAGAAAGGCTTACGACTTTACAAAATTCGCCGCGTTCAAGCACTCCAACCAAAGACAAAGTTTTCACCATTGAACGCTACGTAAGTTGCAGCGCGACTTTTTCGAGCGTGCGTTATTTACGAATGAAAGCAGTTTCTCGATCGACAAAATGCCAGGATTTGAACTTACAGAAATCCAGATGCGATGGATGAAAGGTTTGACCAAGCACTATAAACGTATGGGCAGGTATCGTAAACGTTGGGAATTATATTACTGCTCCCGTGTTTTTGCCTACATCGATAAAAGGTGCAACGTATTTGCGATTTTTATCGAATTACGTGAAATTATGCGACGGCAGAGGTGTCGCTGCATTTATTCTGTGACTGTTGACAAAGTCGCTGACAAATTACCATCGTTCAGCCAGTTATTGAACGATAAGTTTGGATAGGATACAGACCTGCTCCTAACGCGCGACCTCGTTGCTCATGAAATTTGATGGCGCTGAATATTTTGCTTTGAGAGAAGAAATTATCTACAGCTGCATCGAACAGATTACGTTCGTTAAACAGTTACAACGTTCGATCGAATGCGGTTTTTATCCTTCGAAATCGATACGTAATCTTAATGAGAAACTGGTAGAGACGCGAGTTTGGAGGAAGAAGGAAAGAGGAAAACAGAAGAAAGAAAGGAAGATACGGAATAATATAATAGTGAATCTAATGTACCTGCGTGCAACAGTAGGTGCCATTTTCCTGCATCTCGATGCAAAAGTAAACGCATTGCGAGCAAGCTCAATTTGAAAATTATTAAAATTTTAGTTCCTTTCTGGGAGAAGGGATCGTTTGCGACCCGTGGTTCCTGCGAGACTTTTGTTCCTTGCGATGAGAAGAATATGTTGAATAAAAAATGTTGACCTAGAAAATCACGCTGGAGGTGAAATTTGCACAAAGTTTTTTGTACAAATCTCCATCGATCACGCTACGGTTTCCACACTTACTTTTTATGTTACAGCTACGAGAATCGGAACATCGGTCGAAAGCACAAGCGTGGCCTTGAGTTATTGGATGAAATTTTAGTTGGAAACTTTCGCGAACGAACCGACTGTATCGAGAGCTAGCGAAGAAAAGGGCTGGGCGAACCGACGCGACATTTTAGGAAACGTGTCAGTCTTGCAATTCACTGTCAAATACCACAGCTCGAATGACGAAAGCAATTACGGAATAATCGTAAAGTGTCTTTTGCAAAGGAATGCCAGGCACGAGCAAACCTTTTCAAACTACACGGTATATTGTAATATGATATTAAAGATATACTTATAGAAAGTAGCTTCGAATAATCTTAATTAAATTATAAAAGAGGGATTCGATCTGTCGAACGGTTAGATTTAATGAGACTCGAGCGAGCAAATTCGTTTAGATATGTTCGAGGTGACGAATACGTTGATTGGATACTACGCTCGAATGCGACTCGAACACAGTCCTGCAACTGTCAGGGTATAAAGCATAATTGCTCCAAAAGGGAATTTAACCCGATTTCACTGACTGACAGAGTAACGTTCTGACATTCAATTAAAACTACCCAAGAAGATTGAACGTTCAGTTTCTTACATACGTATCCTAAAATCGCATACTTTTAGGTAGCGAAGCTTGCTATGATCTTATGACCTAGTACAATATGTTGAGATAGATCATGGTCAACCCTATCCGACAGCTTAGTCTAAGCATCGCGTTGCCACTTTATCGAAGATGCGTACGTAGCGAGTGGTATTTTACACGTTCTAAAATCTAATCTTTTGCAAAAGCTGAAATGAGACGATTGTGACTTTTACTTGCATTTCTTGTAATTTTATACAATTGACTACACTTGTTGCTAAATTCATGAAATGGTAGCGCATTAATTACATACACAAAATTTATGAAAACCATATTACAAAAGAATTACTTAATAAATCGAACAGAATCGCTACAATTGCTTTCCAGACAGTTAACTGATGCATTTCTTCTGATAGGCGGCAATTCATGCTTTAAGATATTCATCGTTATTCATTAATACGTTCATGTTGTAATACACAAACATATGCGTTACTCTGCTGCTCTCGATGCATCATGACAAGTATGCATTTTGTGTATGAAAACCCGTTTATTTTCATTTTATGTTCATTTTCAGTTTCATTTTTAAAGTCAAGTGCGTTGTTATCTGGCTGCTCGTGAACGTATGATATATATTCCATTTTCAAATTGGTCTTATCTACACGTTAAAGCGAGCTATGGAATAAACCAAACTTGCTCGAGCCTGCTTGAACCTTTGTATCATAATGTGAGAACTTTTACACGCCTAAATCTTGGCATTCTGACGATCGAGAATATTACTACTGAAAGAATAGCTGTCATCCGTAAAGAAGACATTTCCAAGGATTGTGTTCTAATTTTCTTAGCGACCAACCATCGAATATTCGTCAAACGACATAATCTTGCACACGGTGAACATTACAACGTACACCTTCTTCGCGTATTATTCTTCACACTGCTTCGTGTGAAATGTTCTTTGCAATACATCGATGGATAAATACGCGCACAAACACGCAGTACGTGTGTTGGAATTTAATCTTGAAGTTAAGAGTAATAATCTGTGGAAGACACAATGTTTATGTTGAAATAATATTCAGTGATATTTATTAAACAGAACTACAGAACCAAATGTATATAAGCGAGTGATATAATTAACAACGTATATAAGAACTGTTGATTGTTGGCCAGTTACTTTCAGGCTACCCACTATACCTACTCTTTATACAGTAATGAGTATGACCTGTATAAGTGTCCTGTTCAAATGCCTGTGTGGGTGTCTGTGTAAGGGTACTTATGTCTATGCGTGAAGTATCATTGTATTCCAACAACGTGCAATAGAATGCTCGAGGTCAATTTTGTGGTCCACTTTTTCAACTAACAAACATTGCAAGAAAACTAAAAAGGAAACACCCAATAAATCTCATAAAAGATATAACCTAGCAAACACGAAGATGGCACCCCGCTGGGGTAGCCACCCACATGCTATATTTTTATTTTTTTTTTTTTTTCCTAATCACCAAGATATAATACTTTACCAAATGTCCTTCAGGACAAATTGTAAAAACTAAAATAAACTAAAAAAAAAAAAACTTTTTCAACAGATCTCCGCAAATCCAAAGGTGTAGGATTATCTCCCAAAGCCATAAGATGATAGACACTTTCTTGACACATTGTGTAACATTGAGGCATCCAGTTTTGCCACATACAATTTTGTCATTGTCTTGCTGGACTTTGTTCATTGTAAAGTCAAATTTACACACTCCACTTGTGAAATAGTACGAAGAAATCATAGTGACTTGTATTCCTTATTATTAAACTTAAGTTCTTTCATTGATGACATCGATGGACGCTGCGTTCCAGAAACCAGAATCATAATAGTAATTTGCAATAATAAATTCTTAAGAATGCCTAGTATTGTTAAACATAGGGCTCCATTTACAATTATGTAAATATGACTTCTTGAAACTGACTTCTTAATCAATTTTAACAAACTTTGGTAAAATCATGTAATAAATCTTTTTATTTATCGTAATAGTTAATACACAAATAAACACTGTACATATCTGTATGTGACAGAAATAAAGACAGAGTTCATATTTCTAGAACAGTCATATTTATAACATAAAAGCTACCGTATATACAATAATATAACTTTGCATGCGAAAAACATTACTTTCCTTTCCATAAATCCCATGATATTCAATTTTTATTGCTGTAATCTGTGTTATTGTTTACATGTCTGTATTTATCTGTGAAAATTCTCGCTATTCAAATGAATATGAACAGAACGAAGCGACGAAACCATATTGTAGCAATAACAATGCGATAGAATAACAGTTTTATGTTGTGAATAAAAACAGTAGCATGGAGGAAAAATGAGTAAATATACGAATTAAATGTGCTATTAATCAGCAGAAGTAATTACTTATTCCAATGGATGGCTTTAGCAAACTGATTCGACTAAGCAATTAATTACCTAATGAATCACAACAGCATAGAAATATTAGTTTGACGTCAGTAATTTCTGCACATGACCAATACATATTTGGTCAGACAACATAACATGGCTGTGTGACTGCAAATGGAAGGTTCTATTATTTCTGTTCAATATCGCGCGTATTATATATTAGTATATAATTATAATTACGTAATAATACAAATGTGAATAAAATATTTGGGATTCTCTTTCTTCGAACAAAGATACCAAATTGGAAAATTGTATTTCTAATGATTTCAATTTATATTTTTAACGAACGTATACACGTACGTAACATTCTACGAAACATGAATTAACTCACATTTTCATAAACATTCATAGATGAGACAGTCTCAATGATATACTTTAATAACATGTGACATGTAAGGTAGAAGTGTTGAAAATATTTGTAGACTACTTTGTTTTAGAATAATAAAATAAGAATTAAAATATTTAATTTTTTGATTCGTCAAATTTAAATTTATTGTTACTCGTATCGATTCATAAAGTCATAAAGGTATGTTTTTTCAATTTTACAGGATATACACCATGGTAACATATTTCAAATAATTCGTCAAAAAATTATTATTACGATCAATTTTTAATTAAATAGTACATAATAAAAAAAAATATGGAATACAATTTTTTCACAGAACGCTCTGTTTCAGAGAAAAATAAAATTGAAAATTTATCATACGCGTCTATTAAGTCAATTGCCAACAGAACATGTCCAAACTGTATTTTTTTCAAAATGGGGCTTTAAGCTAAAAAGTTTTATTTCACATATTCGATTTATTCTTGTATGTAGGGAACACCCTGTAGAACCATGGTATGTATTTGTTTCTTCTCATATTTTGTTGAGAATAATATAGCGGATTCAACAATAAGAAAATTATTTTGTTCAACACACTACAATGGAGAATTATGAAAATGGAGAATATTTTAAGAAGAAGTTTTAACGTCCGAATACACATACATGAATTAATATGCAATTTTAGTAACTTTTAGATTTAAATATTCTCAGATTGGATAGTTGAATCCATCTTTTTATTTTTTAGAAGAATACAAAAAAAAAAAATATATCTTTTCCTATTTCCAAAATATCAATCATTTCGAAATTTTAAGAAAGACAAGAAGAAGCCGTGGCATAGACAAACAAACGTAAAACGAGGATTAAGTGCGCCCTAATCATGTAAATGCGGGGCTCTGATTGACCCAACTTGGCACTCAGCGGTCAATCGAGCGAGCAGTGTAGTAAAAAGTGCAATAAAAAGCTCCCCATAGACCGCGCATCTTGGGAGAAAGACACAAATTCTCCACAAACAAGGGGCAGAGGAAAAAGAAGAAATAGCGCAGGTCAACTAAACATACACCGGTCTCGACCACCTGTAGAACAATTCTGATATTAAGCGCGCAAACAAACTTGACCATGTACGATAACACGTGGCACCACCATATTTCGACTAACTTCTTTCCTTTGAATATTTCACCATGTTCTACATAATTTTTGCATATATACATAAATATCTGATATATCGATAATTCGACAGACTTTGAAGATTTGCTCGCAATTTAGGAAGGGAGTACAGAATCCTAAATAAATATATTTCATATTCACACATATGCAATAAAGTATTTGTTCCGCGTTCAGGAACAGGAGACGCGAAGATTTTCATAGGTAAGTGTATGACACGCTTTCCTAGACAAGAAGCTATTTTTGAGCTGCAAAATTAGCATTTAGGACGATTTCTTTCAATATTTGTAAAGATGCATTTCAGCATTGATGCCGTTCTCAGTCGCTGAGCGTGTCATAAACACGGTGACCTCTGAAGGGTCATTAGCGACGCGTAATCAAGAGCCACCCACAGCAATTTCCGCGACCCTTACCTAATTGATTGGAAGCCTCGTGTTTGTCCGCACATCGCTTAGCCCCTTTTCGCCAAGGACGCTCTTGAGGCGCACGGAAGTGCGTGAGTAATGCTAACGAGCATGCTGATTGGATTTTTCTTGCGTGCGCTGAGAACCAATAAGTACGCGTACCTTTGGAACTTGCGCTGAAAGCCAATAAGCAGGCGTACCTTCTGGAACTTGTGCTTGAACCTTGTTGGACGCTCATCCCACTCTAGCAAGACAGTCTCATCAAGAGCTTCGTAAGCATTTCTCAGCAATCGGTGAAGACAGTCTCGTTTGAGTCTACACTCGGACACACACAAGAATACGCATCTCACGGCAGCAGGAGAGAAAGATGTCATTTTGTGCGATCGAATGGATCAGTTGATGAGTCTTGTTCGAGCTTTTCAACCGTGAACAAAGAATCCAAGCAACCGTGGAACATGACTCGTTTGATCCAAGTACAGTTGGTGTAAGTATTCGTTCGTATCCTCTCAGCATTCGAAAACTTCTCGGTCGGAGGAACGCTCCTTCGTGTCATTGACAGTTCATCAATCGTCGGAACACTCGCTACTCTCGCTAGTAAATCACTTGCTCAAAGTCAACTAGATGCATAACAGCTATTTGTTGGGGCCAGAAGGCAGCTCGACACTTTCTTTAGCAATTTCTTCTGACCTTGTGTAGCGCACTACACGTGCCACTCCTACCCGAAGGACCACTTCATTTCCGACGTTATTGAAAATATTGTGCTAATTGTATCTACCGAGCGAGACTCATTCAACTTTGAACTGTAACAAAGTTTACCGAACCAATTATATCTGAATTTTACTCCAAATTGCGTCAATTATCGGCCTGCTTCTTTAAAAACCAAACAACCTAACAAAGATTTCGCGACTCTTTGCCGGGAATCCATCCCTTCTGCAGGGGAGATGAAACGGTTCCATCGAAGTTTCCTTCGAGTCCGGACAATCGACGCCAGTATGTAAGACCTTCGAAATGTCTGATTCGTAAGACAGCTGTGTATGGTAAAGAAAGAAGCGACTTTTCTATGTCTCCAGTCCAAATCGTCAACAGAGTCTAAACATCGCAACTTTGGCACAAACCGTGTTAGCGGTAAAAAAAATCGTTAACGATATCAGAATATTCGTATAAAAAATAGAGGACATGTATCTATATATTTCTCCAATATAATGAGAAGGAACAAATAGAGAAGAATAAAGAATACATTTCTACAATTATAGAAGCTCTCGCTTTGTATAAGCGGGAACTTAAACGTAATAAGAAGGTACTTAAAGGAAATGTTAGCATCTGCCTGGAATTTAAAATGTCGTCGTATAAAGTTAGATGTCAAATGACTAGATGGTACTGGCGGTTTAATTGTAATTCGGGATGTAACAATACACCCGCTAACGAAGGCCTGATGAAGCTTAAGTCGATAGTTACCAAGGGTTAGCGTATTCTCGAATTTCGTGTTGTTGTAAACGTTTATTGGCAACGTACTTGTACGAGAGCGGAACGAGCTAATGTGGCTTCTGGGAGATTTTATCTTACTTGTAGACGGTCCGAATGAACCAGCCAACTCACCGCGCTTGCTTATGCGAGCGCATGTAACACGTGCAGCATGTGCGATATACATACCAGGATCGGTTGTACCGGTCTGGCTCGCTTTACGTTTAGTACCCGGACTAGACAGGGGAACACAATGTTGAGAAACGTTGGCATAAAACTGTACAACGAGCTACGTAAGGAGCCACGTTGCTTCTCAGCCAAGACGAGGTGGCTTTTTATTATCGTTCATAATGTTCACTGCGTAAAATGTGAATTAATTTCAATCAAGGCTTCCGTTTACAATTTTCTTTTCATTTTTCTTAAAGTTACGTTTATAGCTACACAATATTAAAAATCGTTACGTATGTAATGTCGCTACATCACTAAATATATTATACGAAGCATTTTACTGTCCTTACATTAAATTAAGAATGTTAAACATTGAAGGAATTTCATTTTTAAAAAATAAAAAATTTGTTAAAATTCAAATATTGATTTAAAACATTTAAAATATATCTTTGTATAAGAAAAGCTGAATCGAGTGTCTAAATTCTAGACTGAATCGCTAAATGAATTACATAATATATATGGAATACGTTAAACGGATTAGTTAGCGAAACAGTGTAGATATATAGCTTATTAAGATTGTTACGCCACGAGGCTTAGTATAGGCCGTATTTCTAACCGTCGCTCGCGGTCCTACAGCGTCGCAGACAGATCGTCTTATCTGCCCAACGGAGAATATACAATGTAGCGGCAAGAGCATATTTGTCATCGAGCGTCGAGCTCTAAAAACGTCGATTTCGGTCCGTTATTTCATGCACACAAAGAAGGTGGCATACGTGATCATAGGCGCGAACGGTTGTCTCCCCGAGAAGACAAAGAAATGATCGAAGGGTAATTGTCTCATTTGAAGATTCTAACTGCATACATCGAGAGGTCTGACGAATAAAGTCGCCAAGTCTAACGAATATCGAGAGATATCACAAAGTCGAGTCGAATTTCTGTAACACATTAACTGTATTCATCGCTAAATAATTTGTCACATTTTTATTATTATATAATTTATTGTTAAATATACAAGCTATATTAACCTGTCAACACAGTGTTAAATTCATTGAACCACCTCTGTTATCATAACCGAAGTATAATTTCGCGGCATCGATTATACGAATCGTAGCGAGAATTTACGCCTCTCGCTGACGCGTTTTCCTCGCGATCGCGTCTCTCCGCAAACGGTCGTAACAAAGATATTTGAAATTTCAGGAAATGGGAAGCAAGTATTTAACGTGTGAATTCGTAATGTGCCCAAGTATTTCATTAGATACTTAGCGGCACTAGGCAACAAAACTTTCCAATGGTTTCGTCGATACAAGTATATCACCGAAGCGTAAGTGTTGACAGGCCTAATGAGCCATCGATATCCCTACGGTCCTTCTGCCGAATATTTGGGAGAAGGACAAAAAGGAACGAATCGGATGAAGAAAACAGTTGAGTTGTAACCGAGAAGCGAGAATTGTTAATAAATGTACTGTTAAACACTGCCGAATATTTCTTTGGCACCCTACACGTTCTACATCGAATCACCTCAGATTTATAAATTAAAATTTCCAATTTCCACGTGTGAATCCTTCATCACTATTGTCTTTTTTCTCGTTACTTTGTTCCAAACATTATTCGTATCATTCATTATTCAAACGAATATAAATTTATTTAATTTCATATTTTACACTTTTAACGTTATTTAATATTGAATACTTTAGATGCATGCATTTATAATTATTGAATACGTTAGAATAATTATTAAGGTACGATGTTGAAATAAAGAGCTATATGCGAGCAATCATCGGTGTGCATCAAGTTAATTCGTTGAAAATAATTATAATCGATTAAAATGCAATGTTCAGAAACACGAATACAAAACCGTGCGTCGTGTTACGGTCAAGTTGTGTTCTGTTCTATGCATTTGATTTCAGGCGCATGTGATATACAACGCGGAATATTTATAACATGTATATGTAATTAAATGTCTCATCTGGTTTACATATATTTATGAATTTACTAACATACAAGTTGCTAAATGTGTATTCTAATTTTTTAAATAACTTCCATTTACATATGATTAAATAAATTACAAACGAATGCATAATTATAAGAACAGAAAGGTGTATTATCCATTTAGTCTTTAAGACGTACATATATCAAAAAATTAGTCGAAAGTTATATACATAAAAAATTAATACTTGCGTCCGCTTCAAGAGTATCTACTTCATCGGCTTTGTTCCTATTATCTGATAGAATTACATATTCACGACATCGATAATATTCACTAATACTTCATGTCGAAAAGTAATAAAATGGAACGCAGATTAAACCGTGAATGTATAATAGTGCGTACTTCATTTATGGGCCAGAAGAATCATTTTATATTTTGTAAATTGAATTCTTAATGATATAAATGAATCGCCGTATATGCATATGTTGTAGGTTAGTTAGGGTATCTTACTCGAAACGACTTTGATTGTGAAATTTGAGTAATTACATGGATCAGGACCTGATCCATTTCAAGTACGTTGTCATAGTTTGAAATAATTTTACTTGTACATATAACATATTCAGTTTTCAAGATTACAGGGAAAAATATTTTTGACACTTTTTACTTCGCCGTGGATTAACTTTGAGGTAGATTTATGTTCTATTGGCCGCAGTCGACGGTTGTCTCTCTCCTTCCAACGCCTGCGACCTGTCGTAATCGCGGGTAGCTCGGATAGAGTCGGAGTTGCCAGACGGTCCCTACGTAGGGACGTGTTATGACATGGTAGAGAGTTATGGAGTAGCAGTGGGCAAACCGTGCAGTGACGTCGATTGGCGTTGGCATAGCAACTGTAAACACATAGACGCTGGCTCTTGTGGTGTGGTCAGACTTGTGAGCCAAACGGCTTGCTAGAGTACGGTAGAGACACGAAAGGACATGTAATGACGTCACTCGGTCCCTACTGCGTAGGGCCGCAAGAAGCTCTGAATAGGACCCGGGCTGTCCTAGAGACAGCGATCCGGATTGGAATTGTACGATCTCGGAACGCCGCAGGACGTGTCTTGAGAGACAGGAAAGACACTTGTCCGAGCACGAGCCAAACTGCGTGGCGCGTGGTGGAGACACGGTTGCAAGTCCTTAACTGTCGTCCCTGGGCTTTGCTTGAAAAAAGATTTTAATCAGTGTATACACGTCAATCCAAAGCTTTATTTCGGTGCGATTGACGTGTATACTCGTCGTGTAAGATAGAAAGTTACCATTTACACCATTTTAGTAAAAAGTAATATAAATGATATCGAATGTTTCCTTTATACTTGCAGTAAATCTATCGTGTACTTTATACGAAAAGGTTTGATTATTTGATTATTCTCTTTGAAGAGAAGTCCGAGTTGTTTTGTGTTTTATACCAGCTTATAGAACTTTATATCAGCTGCGCCACCAAAAGCAAATCCACTTCGAAGATGTGACTTTATGTACCTTGCTTTGTAAAATACGCTGAAATCAACTGAATTTCTTAAATTTGTCTTGCTTGTGAATTTTATATTTTGGCAATTTTCAACTTTTTAATAACAATGATGAATTGTTAATTTTTTATCGAACGAAACTGTAATCCTTCCTCGTTATGCATATTCGTCGTTGTTTGATTTTACTAACGCAGCCCGCAAGCAATTTCTGAAACTAAACAGGTTAACGGGTTAACATGTACGAAGAAATAGTGCGCAAACCTACATTTTGTTGTTTGGAATAAAAGTTGTAGATATTAGAAACGTCTACAACATGCGACGTTACACGGTGACGAGAAGCATAAAGAGAATAACGAACTACGATCGATTTAGTCCGAACCGAATTAAGCACCTTTATTGCGAATCGATTGATTATACATTATGAAGTTGTAGAGTGGTGTGGGGAAATGGAATGTCCGTTAATGCGCGGTGGATAATCGTTACATCCCTCTCCTTAAAGCGAACGTAGCCCTCGAAAATTTATAACTAATATAATCGCTGTCGTTGAGCCTAAATCGTAATTCGTTTGATCGGCGTTCCAACGCAGAAGACCCATATACGAATTATTTCGTCGTAAATCTTCTCTAATAGGAGAGGGGCGTGAGAGGTACAAAAGATTTTGAAAATACCGCGTTTAGAAAGAATTATGGCTATTACAACTGCAATGACGATATATCCCGCAATCTGCATAGTTATCTATCCAATCTCCAGCCAGGTTTTGGCTCGGTAGTTGGTTTTCAGTCTAGCGAGAGAGCCGTTAATTTGATCCAGGTCTCTGCTGTAGTAGCCCTTTAAAGGTGTCCAGTGTAAAGCAGTTGGGAAATTGCGGGAATAGTCTCTGGATTAGTCGCTCCTCTTCCATGTTGCAATGGTAAGTTAAGTTATGGAAGCGTGTTTCATAGGTAACGGATGAACTATTCGCTGGCATAGTCGCAGCTATGGTTAATAGCGGTGGATAAGATAAGATTGTTTTCTAACGCTATTACTCCGGTACTGGTGAGTTTTTCGCCTTCTCCTTTCTAATCAAATTTCACAGTAAGTAAGGTATCGCGATATCAAAGTAACATCAGAGACTCGAAGTAGCGATTTGCTACTAGCGATTGCTTACATTTATCAATCGCGTAGCGTGTCATTGGTATATATTTAAGACCACGTGTGAACGCTACGTCGTAGTCATATCTACGCGAGAAAGAGTTTTTCCGTTTTATACGACACGAGATAGACGTGTTCTTTCATCCATTCGTCTGGTTCTAGTACGAGTGTCTTTATCGTGCGGATAATATCTACGCTGTGACAATTTAACGCTGGTATCTACGATCGCTTGGCAGTTATTTTCACCAAGTTCGAGTCCTATAGTTTGTCAAGATCGCGTAAATGTGTTAGTTATTCAAACGAATTTAAAAGATCTGGATGAGTGCGTCCCTGTTTTGCTAACCATAGGCTAGAAATACCTTTACATCTTCGTGTATATCGTTTCCTACTAGTTGCGTCGCCATGTGAATATCTCGCGTTGCTGTATCTTTCTATCTTAAATTCGTATATTGTCCTTCGCTCCCATTACGAATTTTAATTAATTCTACTACGTATACGTATTGTTAGGTTGTCCGAAAAGTATCTTTCTTTCGCAAACGTGTTTTTTACGTTTCTTACGTGAAGTGCATCTTCGTACAAACGGGAAACCAAGTGTGTGAAATGTCGCGGTGTTTATCTCAACAGAACAAAATGGATATAAAAGAAAAAACGTTCTGCGTCTGTTACTTCCTCATAAAACGAAAGAAACTTTTCGGACAACCTAATATTTTCGTTTTGGTTTGGATATAGTCGCTAACGTATCTTGTTCGTTAAACAGAAGTTAAAGTGTTTTGAAGAGCGACTTTGGTACTGTACCGATAAAAGTAAACAGTCCTCGTTTATGTCTACGTGATGATTATTCGTTTAATCTATTTGTGGCTTGCTGTGTTCGTTGATGTAATATAATTCTAACTTAACCTTACAAGTGTTATCACACAATTCAGTAGTTTTATGTAACACAATCTTCACTTCGTTTAGATCTTCTCGTGAAATATTGATGATGACGATCAGCGTCCACTCATCGTCCATCGTTTTGTGCGTCTCGTCATCCGCATCTCTTCTCCTGGTTCCGTGGGTGCCTGGAGTAACGATTTCTTCTCGTGCTGGTATTCGCGTCAGCTCGTTGCATTAGCAATTCTGACACCCTTCGATGTATTCGACGACGTCTTGTTCCATGTTTATCGATAACAGCTTTTCTTTGACTTTTGCAATGGTCTTGTTTCGCCCCACGTGTCTTCCTGCGTCTTCGCGTTCAGAAGATGGTTCGTCCCCGCATGGATTTTCTGCGTACCGAATGCGTAGACCTGGTTAATAAGAGAGAATGTATCGCGATGATACTATATCGAACCAACGCTTCGTGGACAGTGGACCCAAGTGTAACGCGTTAAGTCACTGCCACTTTTTCATATTTCGGATAAATGCTAATAACATTATTTTATTCCTTGAGAAGTGCTCTTAAACGTGCTAGAAAAATGTTTCCTTCGTAAGGAGGTAAAAAAGTGGCCATTTTTAACATCCTCTTTTCTTTTACAAACATATATTTATTTTATGTATTATTTCTTTGCACTGTACAAACTACTTAAAATAATACGTAATAATAAATACTGATATTCTACTGGAATATTTTGCTAGTTTCTACAAAACTCGACTTTCGACTTGAAAGCCACCGGCTTCGATCATCTCGAAGCATCTTCGATGAAGCTAGACAAAATTCCTGAAAGCGCTCGAACAGTCGATGTTTTGCTCCTTCGCAAATTCCTTTGAGATTACCAAATATCTCAAGAAACAAAGTATATTATTCTGCTTCGTAAAAAGCGGCATAGAATCAAACTGCTATAGAATATTTGAAATATTTGCGAAGAGATATTGTTATCAAAGGAACATTCTCTGAAGATCAATTTAAGAAGCTCTATGAATTTGATGCATTATTAAAATACTATTTCTCCCATATTTAATTCTTTTAAAACACTAATTTAATTTGTGAATACAGACTACAGAGTAAATGTGTATTAAAATTTCCAAGTGACTGCATAATATAAGGAAAGAATGTAAATTGAATGAAAATTCGTATTAACAATGAGCGTTTTAGTTGTGTACAAATTATTGTTCACGATAAAATCAGCTATAGATACGAATAATAATAATCAAGTAGGTAAACTATACGAAGACGTATCTTAAAAGTATCATCGTCATTATGTAATGAGATAATGTCAGTTTTACTCGTAGTAAGATTGTCGAAGCATTAAAGTAGAAGCGAAGTAATCGACATTTTCTCTAAATAAGTTTGTAGCATTAATCTATTTTAGTAAGTTGTATTAATCATAAAAGGATGAAAAAGGTCGATACGAAAAGGTATCTTGTTTGACCTTGCTTCCAAGTTATAGCTATTTTTGTGTGCCGTAACTGCTTACTTTCGCTGTTTTCTTTTAAATGTGTAAGTCGTGCACGACCTATTGCCTGGCCTGCTCGTTTCCCGCATTTAAATCCATTCACTTGAAAACAATTCTGCATTCGATATCCATCGCTAGGTTTAAAGCGCACAATAAGGTTACTAGCGGATTCAACAAATACCTGGGATCGTTGAAAAATTGCGAAATTCTTTGATACGACCGGAAGCTTACGTACGGATCGACGGCGGTCATTTTTAACACCCTTTGCGAGGGCGAGCATTTGCGCATTATTGAAATACTAAAATGGCTATGATTTTTAAACGAGATTAGATAGAACGAACCATTGTATTGTTTTTGTGCTAATAAATAATCGTGTGAATGGTAAATTCAATATTTTTAACGAACGATGCCGAATTAAGCAGATCCGCGCCATTGACGAATAGTACGTTTATGCAACGTAATGTATTACATATGGCTATTTGTTTAATATCACGACGTAAAGTAGACGGTCGCTTTGGGCGTTCGTCCAACTCCAAAACTATCATGGATTCCTAAAGGCGCTCGAAGAGTCGATGGATATATATCGGATATTTCTCCAAACAATGGTCTCCCAGGAAGCCATTGATCGACCCTCCTGTTCGCATAGTTTACGAATAATCGACGCGCTTAGCACTGACAATTATTTCGAATCTAGGAAAAGTTTCTCGCAGCCTGGAAATTCCGTGAGAGTCGAGTTGCTGCTTTCCGAGAAGAAAGAAAACTTTTCATTTTCTTTCGGTCGAACTCCTTCACATACTATATAGGCCATAAACACGGAATTTTCTTGATTGAGAAATTACCAACATAATTTTATAGATTGGAATTTTATGGCGCGATCATTGTACTCCTTTGCGTTATGTTGCAAGATTGCAACCCAACAAGAAATTCGATTTACGGAAATTTCGTTCTTCAGCTTCTTTACCGACAGATAAATTAGTTAATTAACTAAATCACCCGGGCTGCGAATCTTTTGATCTGAATGTGTTTTTTCGAGGGCATCTCGAGTCGTTGAAGCTGAAAATTTTCTCGGTTTGAAAATTCGGCCTTGCGAACATTTTGCCATATAAGGTCGTACTTAGCTTTGCGAAGTGGCGATATCGTAACTGATAAAGGGGAAAAATATAAAAGTATGCTGGATACCATCCCATTTTTCGTATTCAGGGAAACGAGCAAGTAGACGAGGCAACGAAACTAACGGCTAACATCAAGGAAACACGTCGCATTCAATGATATAAAAGTTACTTAAATAGTTTCATAAAAAGAGTATCCTATGGAAAATTCTAGCTACAAGATATACTGAAAAATATGAAGAAAAAGTATTTTTCTAAACACGATTAATCGAACAGATCACTCGGCAATTTTCATTGTCGTCTCAATCGTATTTATTGAACAACCATGAACATCCTACCTGCGAACAATACAAAGTACCGTTAGCTATCAAGTTCATTATATTATACTGAAGTGCAAAAGCTATGATCTCAAGAGAAAAAGCGCCAAACCGCCTAATGGCGTAACCAAATTGTTGAATCTACTGAACCATCCTGAATCCCTGAGACCTACAAACTTATATCTGAAACTGTATAGACTGTTAAATATTCTGCGTTGCTAATCTCTGCTGTTCTGTAAAAGCCCGCGTGAGATCGTGATGATACAGAGCGGCAAGCGGCAAAACAGGCGATGATACGTCCAATACCAATGCTCCTAGTGCCAATTTTGCTGGTTATCACTCTCTGGATGATAGCAACGTAACTAGCCCCTAGAAAATAAGCCAAATCTAATCCAATACTCGCGATTTAAACGCGCACAGAGTAAGCCTACAATAGATTGAAAATACCAAATTTTAGAGAAGGTATCGTCCAAATTTGTTTCCCGAAGAACGACTATCATTTTCGAATTCGCCGATATCAAAAATCCTCTTAAGAAAGTTATTTTAGTCAAACACTTTGCAATCCGGATATTATACTAAAGTCACTAATTGTTTTCGATGTAATTCTTCTTTTGTATCGAACTGAATCGTTTGGATTTTGGATTAAATTTAGAAATTTTAGCGAGGCGTAAATTTAGAAATGGATACGATAAACGGAGAATAATAATAAATAATAGTGATAAGGCGAGGTGTTGAACATTTCATATAAAAAGGGAGGAATGGGTATAGTGCTCCAGATGGATATTAAATTAAATGTACAGATGAAAGGAGACCGGAGTAGAGATCGCGCAAGTGTATTTATAGAGGATACGCGCAACTAATTAACGGTACCTCTTAATCCTACGGTACGCAGCTTCTTCAAGTCAGAATTGTAAAGTTGCCGAAACATTACCGTTAACTCGTTTAAGTTATTAATTTATACGTATATATTATCGCAAAATGAGAATGTAAACTGAGCAATTTGTACTAAGGTTTAGGTATACATATAGATATAAATTAAATTTCTTATAAAATACTACTGCGAGATATAACTTTAAAGAAATGACATTGCATATTAAAAGAGAATTAGTAATTTATACGGTACCAAGAATGTAGTGTAACGTGATCTGCATGAAAAGTTAGAAATTATTTTCTAGAAAACTATCGGAGGCAACTTCAAAAGACCTTTTCAGACTTTTAATGATTCGCTATACTCTTTAGTCCGCTTCGTAAAATAAACGGGATAATACTGTTATCCTAGTCTTCGGAACAAAAGGAAATGCTTTTTTTGTAAATGGAGTGGACATGTCAATTTTCATGTTTTACGATAGTTTGCTTAGGAAAAAGCAATGTTTGTTCTAAAAAATGTTTGTTTTCGCTTCTAGATAATTGATGTTTGGATAATGTTGGATAACAAAAAAAGAAAAAGTTGAAAGGTTTTGCGTTTATATGTTCGTACGTTTTTTTTTATGTACTTAAGAAATATATTAGTCTCATGAGTGTTATTGTTCATTATGAAAATAGAAAAAATATAAAAGTAAAAGTTAATGATTTCCGAAAAGAGCTACTGATATGAGATCCTTTCAAATTGAGACTAAAATCTAAAATCATAATGTGGAAAGTCACGCATTTTCTTGCCTTTTAAGGCAATTTGCACACACGAACAGAATTACATCTCAGATGTAAAACAACGTTAATATAATATAATTATGAAGATTTATATCACGTTTGCTTTTATCGTGTAGTTTCTCTTAATATTTCTTTATCCCATAATAAACTCACAATTTGTTTGTACAAACATTCGGTAAATTATTGTATCCATTTGATCAAAGTACGTAGATGTCGTTCCATTGTAGCGCGCCCGGGTTTGAGTTTGTTGCTAGCAAAATGACATTATTGTGTAGTGGTCGAGTCATCTGGACGTGCTTTCTGCAATCCTTGAGGCGAATGTAAGGCATACAGGTTGCTAGCTGGGTTATTTGGGGCTGGAGAAACCAGGGAGTCGTGGGAGAGGTTTAGTTTTCGTGGACGAATCCGACGCAAAATCGAGGAGTCACTGGATTCAAAAGATTTCTTCTGGATCGAGCAACGAACCTGATGCTAAATCGGGCAGTCGTAGGAAATAATAGCAAGACCTCGTATCTTTGACTGATAAAAGTTGGAACAACTGGAGCCGTAAAGTCGTATCGCGTGGATACGTTCAGCTGTATCGTACAGAATTGCAGGATTCAACGTTCGACTTTAACAATTACGCTAGAATTTATATACATGTACATGTACATTTATATACACACAAATATACACTGCAATCAAGAGAGCGTGTTGGAGGAACAAATGAGTGCGATTGTGTGTTATCTCGGTATTTTGCTGCACTGGCAATCCGGGGACTAGGAGAACAGCTTCTAGAAACGCCGAACAGAATTTAAACCGTCTCGCGGATTCTGAAGCGTTAACGTTGATCGAAAGGGAACTTTAACCCGATCTCGCTATATTAGCTGTTAAGGAACGCGAAGCAACACAGCGCAGCAACGTAATTCTTCTGCTCCTTGTATACTCTGAAAATCTCGAAATTCTATGATGGAGTTGGATCAAGGAATTTATCGTACGCATGGAAAACCCTTCAAGATTTTCGAAAACGGTACCTTTCAGATGTTTATCAGGCTATGCTCGTTGTTTAGATACGTGTTTTGGAATAAAGGCGTTGCTGTTTCCGCTACAAAGCATTGAAAAAGTACAGCTGGGGGTCGGACGATCTCCATTCGTAACGTGTTTCATGATTTACGTGTGAGATCTTTCCGGCGGTCGCGCGATGCTCTTTATATCGGTCTTTGGTGTGTGTTTTGAGACAGCGGCTAGCGACAGATGTGGAGTTTTGCTAACCTGGCGGAATCCTACTTAAGGCAGCGCTTTCAAACCAAGTTAGAAATGTGTCGACGATGATACTGCGATATGAGGTCAGTGATTTCTCTGGGCCACGCATGCCAGTAAGTCTGAGCTAGAAAATAAGACTAGATCAGACTGGAATTTGATACTGAAACGATACGTTTTTTTTTTTTTTTAAATAGTTTATTTAGCCAAGATTTGATTTTTTTTATACATTTTTGAGATTCACAATAAACAATGAATTTGAGTATAGTGTGTTTGGCAAAAGTACCGATACGCGACGGTACAACATAGCCATGCTCTATTATGTGTCGTGGTTTTTCGGTTTTTGTGTTTATTTTTGTTTTTTGGATTTAAGCCGCAGGGGAGCGGAGCTTTTGTGTATTCTTGTTTGTGTTGTATTTTGTCCTGAAACTTGGCCGCAAAACAGGACTCTTCGGTGGTTTACTTTTGAGCGTTGTGTGATTTTGGGGGGGGGGGGGGCAGGATGAGAGGGAAGGGGAGGGGGGACTGAAACGATACGTGTGATAATGTATGTGATTTTACGAGAGAGATAGGTTGTTGTGTAACGCAAATACATAACGTATATTACATAAGAATAAAAGCTTTGTTTCGGATGAAAAACCTGACGCAAATAACAAATTCTTTGAAATACATCGTATCACATCGAAATCTTTGATTAAATCTCTAGCTGACACATTGATACGTTTCGTGTAGATGAAATAATAATTGTATGTCTAAATTGGATTATTCTGTAAAAGCAAAATAATACATCGTTGATTTAAGAATAGAAAATGTTTCTGGTGACAGACGTACGTATGTAGGTGGGTATGTATGAAATTAAAATTAAATCACTTTCATCGCCTGCAACATAATATAAAAGTAGGAAAAGAAGCTTTTAACGTAAAGTTGAGTTCACTGGATATTCCTGAAATGGCGCCGCTTGAGCCGTATTACATCGAATTAAATCGTGCGAGCAAAAAATTGGATTCTCTTCTGGACCGTGTTAAATCAACATAACTTGAATCGATACTCTCGAAATTATTTTTATTGCTTCGCTCTGTACGGTTCTGACAGAGTGTGAAATCGCTATAATAAAAATTGCTTTGGACGAGCGATTGATATTTTAAAGAGGCGTCGATATGCATCTGGTATGAACAAAATTAACTAACGGTGCGTTTGAATCGTAGCAATCAAAGTACACGAGCAGTAATTCAATAGCGTTTCGATTGACCGCAAGAGTGTAGTGACACGAAAATTCCCGTCTAGTGGTGACAAACAGAAACGGGTGTACACGGCCGAGAGTATACAGGCAGATGGTGGCGTGCCGAAAATGAGTAAAGGCCAGTTTTCACCGGCCCAAACTAAACAGCACGTCATTAGCCACCGATAAACAACCGCGACCCGTTTAGCACATTTTCATTCAAACCGTATACGGCCCTCGCGGTTTTTAGAGAGTGAAATGTACCATGCGACACGTTTTTAACGCAGCAACGCCTCTATTGTTATATCTTTAAACGGTTTACATTATTCAAACTACGTAATGCGGTTTTATGCGATACATTTACGAAACCTACAGGATAGAAGAATATTTGGAATTCTTTTTTTACTCTAATGAGCTTGACAATTTACCCAACAAGGACGTTTGGCGAATCTTTTCGACAGGTCATTCTAAATATAACACGCGAATGTTTTCTCATTAGAGACAATCTGTACGTGAAACAATTTTAAATGTAGTGGATTTGTTGATGTTAAAGTGTCGTTTTATTATCGTAGCAGAGGGTCATTAGGGTGTCTTTGCGCACACTTCTGAATGGCTTCACTGTATAGAGTCTTTTTGCTAAGTCGTTATTAGGATGATTGTCAAATCTAGTTTTGTATTTGTCACTCGGGCGTGTAATTTCCTCGGCGACTGAACTGATTTTCGGCTCTGTACGGGGTTTGCCATTTCGCAGAAACTGATGCTTTTACTATGAATGTGAGCATAATGCTTCCACTCGAACGATGTATATAATCTTCTTTCTTTTAAATAATAATCATCCATATTTACGACGATAAAAAAGCAATATGTCGTTCATCTATATCAAAGCATCGACAATTTGCAAGAATGAAAATGTAATTTACAGAAAAGGAAAAATTGTTTTCCAATACAGACCAATTACTTAATTAGTAGATTGTTCGGTTTAAATGACTACTACTGTTAAAGAGGAGACGTTTAGATGTTAGATTACGCATTTTTATTCGCAAATTTTAGTTTTACGTATAAGGCGATTAAAATTTTCTTGGTCTCCGCATTCAACGTGTATTCAGCGTTGACATTCGTTTTTGGAACACCGAAAGTCGTTCTATTTTCAATAAATAGCTTCAAAGCCACATTTACTAGCCATTTCTCTCTTCTCCGCTTTGGAATTTCAGACATTTTTCTGTGGGCAAAGCTGGAGAAAAGATTAAACGAACATTTTCTAATTTAATTTCAGTTATCAATAGATTAAACTTACAGATGAAAGCAATTTGGTCTGCACTGGTCGATAACCGAAACCTGGGACTGATAATTACAATTAATAGACTAGATACAGTATAATGATAGAAAGAGAACATTTACATACTGTACGAAACCTTCCCTACTGAAAAAAGCTTTTTAACGAGTTTTGTTATTTGTTCGGACAATCGCGAATAGTTTACATTTTTATTCAATACAAAACTTGAGTTTATTTGGATTTAGCACAAGTTCTAAAGTAAAAGATAGTTCGTCACTACCGATATATATATATTACTTAATATATTATATGCGTATAAGGCAATTCAGAACGAACATGTAGGGCAATGCAAACGTACTTTAATTGTATATTTTAGCGATAAGTCGGTGGATATGAAATGTTTCTCCAGAATTTGAATTTCACAAGCTAGTTTAACGTATTAAATTTTATCTTGTCATTTATTGTTATATATATGTAAGTACATTAAACGAGAAGAAATTCACTGCAGGTACATCAAATACGAATTATAATGAATATTATAAATGTGAACTCCCTAGAATTCACGTGCGTTTACGGACTTTACGACTTTCTTTTGTTTTACGGACAATCATTTTGAGAGACACGCATTTGCCAAACGGACGGACAGAGAGCATCAGAGATAGACAAGATCACAGATTAATTATTTAAATAATTGAAGATTGACGGAAAAAGATCGGTAGCTCAGGACATTGAAAATCGATTCTCGATTTTCAGATAGGCATTGCACAGAATTTGTTATTTATTGTTTACTGTTATAGATTGGTATTAATTGTTGTTTAGTATTTTCACGATAAATTCGATTTTCAGACTTTAGAATCGATCACCTGAATTAGCCAGAGATTTACGACATTACATAAATATAACGAAAATTATAACGAATAGAAATATTAGAAATTCATTTTATTAACAGTCGCGAATAATTAAATACTTGTACAAGTTTCTCACATAAGTTTCAACTCGGCATATGGAGAATGTTAGTGTACGAATATTAACGTAGCATTAAATTTTGTTGTATTATTAAATGACAGTTTTTATTGCGATCTTTCCTTGGAAAATAAATCGAGTACAGTGTCAGAAAAATTGGTCGACAATAATGTTTCAAGAGATTATTTATTGAAAATAATGTACTACTCGCAATCGGAGAAATAACATTTCAAATAAATGTAAACCATTCGTCATTATTTATCACTTGGCTGAAACAACACAAATCAGTTCAATACGAGTTATAGAGTTTATTAAAAGCCAATAACAGCGCTTCTTAAACTTTTTCCATTCGCGACCCCATTTCGCTGGAAAACATTTTACGCGACACCAGTAATATGACGTAGAAAATAAATATACAATCAAAACATTAATCGGTAATAAATCAAACAAGTTTAGCTTTAGACAGTCTTATATCTTGTACTAAAAAGTATCGTAGACAATTATAAGTACTTTTAATTTTATTTTGGAATTACATCTAATCCCGATCCAGGCCATCTGGATGAATTTATGATCAAAGGAAACCATCAAATCCACGAAATAAGAATCCACAACACATTCAAAGCCACAAGTGAGATTCGCAATCATGATAGAGAAATTGAAGCACGAGCTATGAGCCATTTCTCTTTATTCATTGTATATTTGTGTCTTCGGTTATTTGAATTTATTATCAATAAAACTTGCGTTTATAGTTGGTTTTAAGTTCGGCTCAAACCTTGTTCTAAAGTAAAATTAACAGTAGACGAAATTGTCTGCGACGCCTTTTTCCGATACTTTACCCTTTTCCATATATTATAGTTTAAAAAAATCAAATACAGTATTTGTTATTGAGACAAATCCTTAAAAAGAATCCTCAAAGAATGAAATCTTGGATGAGTGTTTGATGTTACAGAGCGTGTTCACCCTTTTTCGCGATAAATTGGTATTTTGATTCTGCGGTCTTTCATGACGAAGATGTCATTTTACGATAGGTATACAATATTTTGTTTGGTTATAGCATTAAACAATTTCTGATTTCCCTTTTGCTCCAGAAATGGCATCGTTTTTTCCTTCCTCGTCACACACGAACAACGTGCAATATTTTCGTGGTAGTGGAATAAAGAAGAACATCATTGTACATAGAACAAGAAAATAATCCTTCTCGAACAGTTGACACGAGATAGGCAGAGAAAATATGACTTGTGGAAAGAACCGAGAATAAAATTACGTATCTCATGTTTCGCAATACGTATGTAAAAGCGAAAAAGTTTGGTAAAACACAGGTAACAGCCTCGCGCATTTAGCGATTTCGTTATGCCAAACGTCAGGCAAGACATCCGCGAATATTGAGCATCACTGCCGTCGTCGAGTGTGTTGTCAAACAGTTTTGCTTTTTTCTTGAAACCAAAACGTGATTTTCTAGATTTTCTTGATGCTTCTCTTAACAAAAATGCCCAGTCTATCGCGTATTATAGTTAGATTGTCTCCTAAGCCTTTAGTTTCTGAAATAAACCGATAATTGCAAGCAGAAAATGACGCGTTGTAGGTGCAATTTTCGCTTTGTTCATTGTTTAAACACGTTTAAATGTTTATAATGCAGTAGCAGTACATATCGTTTTATTCGGGAGGCTAGACAGAATTTCTCCACCTTAACAGCAACTCGATGGCTGCTGTTGTAAAAGCACAAAAACAAGCAAAGCTGAGAATTTGTAATCTTTTTCAGAAATGATTTTCTTCTCGCAAAGTACGTTTTAACTCGCAAAAGTAAACAGGAGCCGCCTATTGAAAGTTGCAAAATTAGATACGTGTCGAACAGCGTAATAGCCAGAGACGACTAGACAATCTCTTGGGAGCCGATTAGTCTGCTAAAACCCTAGTCGCTATATTTCTAATAATTTGTATTATTACATACAATTGTATGTTTCTTATAACAGGGCTGTTGTCAGATGATTGTTGCGTGGCTGATATCGCAGCAGATATAACAGCTTTCTGATACTGTTCTTCTGTAACAGTTCAGGCTTGTATACCTCAAATATGTTTGAGGGTGTTTTCGGAATGACCGCTGCAACGCTGATGTTTGCTTCTGTTTTAGATACGTCAGTATAGTTAGGCTGTTTCCACATCCTCATTATTAGGTTGATGGAAGGCAGTTCTGTATTCGACGGGAATGGTTTGTGCTTTTATTACATCTGACAGTTCTATGTTGATTTTGGGATATTTGGGATATTTGGGTCCAAGCGGTTCAATATATATTGAAATATCTCGGTGTTGCAGTAGTGGATAGCCGAATTTGAAGCTCTGCGTAGCACTTACGTATCCTATGGTGTATCCTGTGGTAAAGTGGCAGGATACTTGAGTTTCTTGGAGTAGGCTATGGTAAATCGATTATCAAACGTATCAGACGCGATGGATTTTATTATTATTATATTTAGGACTGGTAAACGGCTATAATTTTTCATTTGTAGTTGCACAGATAGATAGTAGCCTCGATAGATTCTTTTGTTCTTCGTTCCTCGAGTTTATAACAATTTACATACAACTGATGCCTGTTCTTTTTGTTCTTAACTTTAGAAAAAAGAAAATGTCAACTGGATAATTTACTAATTATGAAAAGCGAAATTACAATCTGGAAAGTTTGTCTCGTGACAAGAAGAAAAAATTGTTAATTAAAAAGACCGCGTCGCTACTGCTCGGTAGTGATACGAAAATCAACAATTAATTTCGTTAAACGCACGTTCAAGTTCCAACATTTTGTGCTTTCCTTTTTCCCATCTTTTCTTTTCGTCATTACGCATAAAATACATGTACGAATATTTGCAACTGAAGGAAATCGTTTTATTCGAATGAAAAAGAAATAATGAAATAGACTGGGAGTATTTTTGCAGCTGAAACAAGTATGCAAGATATATTATATGGGCTGTATGTTAAATTATGTATGATGTACGCACACATTACACACATATTACACGTACGTTGACAAAATATCGGTAATTTTGTTCTATACGAGTTTTTACGTGTCATAATTTGCATTATAATGCATAGCAACGGTCTTTCCAGGATTTTCCACTTCATGTCGTGACTTCACATTGTTTATCTGAAACAATTTGCTTGTTGTTCGAAAAACATCGTTCAGTATTACAATTTTAATTGCAATATATTTAAATTTGCTTCGATATTGTGTCCGAACGTCTCTCAATCTTTTATAAAACTTCTGCAATTTTCTTTAAATTTTTTCTCCAATTTCTCATCAAAACATCCATTATGTTTGCCATGTTTTCAGTATTCCAGCAATTACTGCTACCTACGCAATTGAAAATACTTTTCTATTTTGTATTTTTATCGTAGCACCTGGAAAGGTTCAAAGCTAGACTTCAGAACGAATACTAACTTTTCATGTAAAGTTTCGTTTCATAAAGTTTCTTTTTCGCTAATAATTATTCGAAAGTCCATTTCTTACAAATTTATGGAAATAAACCATTTGTTTGTAGTTAACAAACAATATAATTGAGAAATTTACAAAAAGTGAAGTCGATCAGTTTGGCTTCTGAATGGCTCGCGTGCAAATTTCGTTTTTAAATTTTATTTTCCCACTAAAGAATGAAGGAAATGTAGTAATATGTCGTTACATCTTTTGTACCGTCTGGTAGTCCAAACACCCGGTACATTCTATTAAAGTTATTTATTTATAACAAATTGTGCATATATGATGATAGTATCTTTTGCGAACTGTTATTTTATCTTTTAGTTATGTAACATCTAGTCCTTCTTTTAGCATCTAATCCCTTTCATTGTCAACTGTAACATTCTCAGCCGATGTTGAAGGCTCTGTTGTATTAGCTTTGTAAACATTCGCGGGTAATATTTCCATCGTCTAATATAATTTTGTATCAACAAAAAATATAATTTTGTATCATAAACATTCAGTGCTGATATGCCCAGCATGTTTCAGAAAACTTATTCGCTGATTATTATAATTGCGTACAAGAACAAAGCTATCATAGCGTAATTTTATATTTATTTATCTTTCTATTTGACTTTGCTATCAGTCAAGGTTTCGAAATATTTCACTTCTATGATTGATTTCCATCGTTAACTTGTGTCTTAACATTTCTGGACAAAAAGGAACCACAGACTTTATGTGTAAATATTTCGATAGTTTCTTGTCAAAGGTGTAATGTTAAGAGAACATAAACAGGCATATTCGTAACAATGTTTTCCGATACTTTCAAAGCAAGTTAAAGTCAGTAAAGTTGAAAAAAACCTGAAGATCGCAGCAAGGTTAAGCAATAGCGTCTAGTTTTAACTCCTTTCTTTATTTTTGTTGCTTCGTTTGATAGTTTTAGCGACAGAAACTCTTTTGGCAAATTACTCGAATCGCTTCTTACTTTTTATTCCTGTAAACTGTTTATGTAAGCTATGCTCATAAAAATATTAATAATTAATAATTTTAATAGGGGGAGAAAAGTTATTCTACTGAAATATAAAGTTCAATTTATCAATATGCATTGAATGTTTTCAACTTTGCACTTATATTAATTTAAGACAGCTATAGAATGTTATTAATTAAATAAATTTAAATAAATGCAATAAGTATCAATCTTATATGATATATTAATATATAGATTCAAATATTTCCTTTCGTGTTAGAATTTGAATAAGTAGAAAGTTGTACTTTCCAATTTTATTAGATGATCTTTGAATTCTGTTTGTGAGCCGCTTAAACGTAAAATCCATGCTTTTGAGCTCAGAGGCACAGATATATTAAGAACTACTTTCCATAAATTATAATAAACGCATAGTGCGTTTAATTATCATAAGTGCAAGATATGGTATATTAAAAATCGGTAATTACATAGAGATTATTTCCCAGTAGCTCTAAATTGCTAAAAAGAGAAGACGAACACCTAAAGGCGATGCTAGTACCGAGAGAACATTATAATACATCAGAAGAATTTTTCTTACGCTCCTATAATACTACATTAGTATTCCGAGGATGAACGTGCCTTATAAGAACGTAACCTTCTTCTAATAAAATACCTGATTTCACAGTGACTTTGGTCTAAATGATATTTTACGAAACGCTCCAGATTCGTCATTGTATTGATCGGAAAATAGGCAAAACGAAATTATAGAATTCTATCTCGCCACCTGGAGATGATCTTAAAAACTTGTAAAAAAAATGCAAACTAAGCGAAAGAAAACTTTGAGTAACCTCCGCTCTATATATAGAAGGTTTTGGCCTCCTCTCTTGAATGAACCTTTTGGATGAAGAAATTTCTAACGAAGGCACGGAAAGCAATTCTCCGATGATTACAAAGTAAAAATGGAAGAATATTTGACTCAAACCGCGAGTTCGAGATTTATGTAGTCAGATGGAGAGACTCTGAAGGTGTTAAAATTCCGAAAACTGTGCAACTAAGCAAATACGAGCCCGCTTTAATTTCTTTGATTTAGATATTTTATTTGCCACTTTCTAATCTTAAACCGTCATCCGACAACATACATTAAACCCCATTGCAGGGTAAAAAAATCTTTTCAGCTACCCATTTCCATTTTCACAAAAAATTGTCAATTTTTGTAATCTAACGTTTCATTTTTGTTCCCAATTTGGTTCATTTTTACTTTATGCTAGCATTTTACTGTTTTTTTTCTGCATGAATTATTTCAGCAATTAGAATCATTTACATACATCAGGACTAAACGATATCATATCTGTGCTATTTTCTTGTGCCGAAACATTTGGCTGCTTATTTGACGAAGAAAATAATTTTCTTCTTTTTTGTACATTTTTCGATAAAAATCATTATTATTAATTTCTTTAATTTTACTTGTCACTTTCTAGTCTTTAACCGTCATCCAACGATACTTTTTACATTAACAACAATTTTATATTAAACCGCATTGCGGGATAAAAGGATCTTTTCAGCTAGCCATTTCCATCTTCATAAAAAAATTGTCAATTTTTTGGAATCGCATCGTATCATATCACTCGTGGCGAGTGAGCATGTGTTTCAATTTGCAAATTTCAGTTTCCTAGCGGGATGGGCAAGTGAGTGAAATTTCGCTTACAAAATTCCACTCGAACGGATAGAAGGGAAAGTAATCTAAATAAAAAGCGCGAATAGAAAAGTTTGAGGCAAATCAGATGCGGCCGCGTAAAATTGATCACCGTGAAAAGTTTCGCGGAGTGTATTTGACGACAGTTAATTCCCGACACTATTTTCATTCGAGGACTATCGAAGGTCGATCGTTCCCACGGATTCCTTCCGTCGTAAACCTCGTTCTTCCTTATATCGCGTTTCAAGGCATGAGGATCGAAAACGGTGTTTGCTGCCGTTTCAAGCGCGCCCCGCATCACTCGTTCCCGTAAGTTCAACATTCGTTGAGCGCTTTGCTTCGCGGATGGCGAATCAGTGGAGCCGATCGTTCTTCTCAGCTTCTCCTGGTAGATTGTCTTCGTCTTCTTTCGTTTCCAATGGCAACATCCGCCTTGAATGAACGATGCTGCTTCCTTGGAATCTCCACTATGTCGTCTATCCGCGTATTCCATCAGACCGACCTCAGCCAGAACTTCCTTCGTAAACATGGAACAATTTAAGCTATGTCGAGCATATACCACGCCTTATATCGTCCCTCTTTGTCTTTCGCCACTATACTCATTCATCGTAATTTTTATTCCAATATGGCTTATCGCGTAAAAGTTTGTTATCACGAACAAGCTGCTTGGTCGAAAATTCGAAACATCACCAAGTATGGTGGACTTATCGAAAAGCTAGCTTCCTATTTCCATGACCAAGGAACATGTCAACAACCTGTCTGAACAACTTTTTCTTATACACATAATGCGGCTCCGCTTTAGTTTCCGAGTTATACACAAACGTATGTTTCATAGTGATATATGAATTTTCTTTCTATATTTTCTACAAAATTGTACATTAATCGTACATTAGATATAACAAATTTACTGATGAAATACTTATTCGTGTAGCTTGGTATTTTTCCTTTTTTTTAATGTTATTGGATTTTAATCGCCTATTTATACCACCACGCTTAACTAGCCTAATCTTACCTACTTCGTTCCTGGAATTCCTTGGAATTCAGTGATTGTAATTTTTATTACTTTTTCCAATGTTTATAACACATTGACAGCTTCACGCGACACGTATGATACTAAACATAATTTTGAGTTCTTTCTGATTCTTTAATGACAGATGATTGACATTTTTTTCTTTCACTGACGTGTAACAATCGCAAAAATTTTCACGGTCCCATAATTATGTTACCATAGTTTAGGAAGTCCTGCTCTAAGCATCTCAGCTCAAAAGTTATAACAGTTAAAAGTTAGCTAAATTATTAGGTTGTTCCAAAAGTTTCTTTCGTTTTATGAGGAAATAGTAGATGCACGACATTTTTTGTTTTATATTATTTTACTGAATTATAATTAAGCGAATTATAATGATTAATTATAATCCAATAAAATAATATAATAATTTTAACGATAATTTTTAGTAATTAGTTTTGATAATAATTAATCAATTATAATTCGAAAAGAGTCGAATATGAAACGAAAGGAATCAAGATATGCTATTGTATTCTAACGATCTTTCATTGTAGTCCAAACACTTTTCCATTCTTTCCTTTGCGTTACGTGGCACTTTCTATAATTTTTTAATTTGACAGAATACGACGTTGGCATAAACGTTGAAGGAATGGGGAGATATAGCCCGAGATAACAAAATATAAAGGTTCAAGAGTGGAGATACGTACTCCGAGATAACGAGATAAAGAATAAAACGTTGGATGTCTTGAACCCTAGTAACAACGCAAGAACACACGCTGTCTTTTAAGTTCTCCAATAAAAAGAAATCGAGTGATGTTACGTCCGGTGACGTAATGGTCATAAGATCGAACTTTTTACTGTACAAAGCACATCCAATAAGAGAGTGCTTCAGCACAGGATTCTGCATCTGTCGGCAAATATTTAGATAGAAATTATCAAAACAGTTGAATTTATTATATAATTACTCTCAAAATTGTACCAATCGAACCAATAATATGTGTCTCATCAGTTCCAGCGAACAGATACTCATAAATCATAAAGAATATTTTAATTATGAGATGTACGAACGAATAATCCAAATTTTTCAGTGAAGCTGAAAAGTCTATTTCGAAGAAAATAGTGCAAGTTATGACAAGATGAGAAAACGCTATGTCGTTAGACAAGATCGAGTCGTCGGCCACTAACTTGAAGCGCAGACCGGATAAGGCGTGTTTTGTCGATCGGAATAGATAGATCTTCATTGTCTTCCTTGCGGGTTAAAAGAGATTCCGCTTCTTGTGTTTATTTTTCCCGCTCTTCCTTACACCTAGTATGTAATTAATAGATTGAAATACGAAACATCTTCCATTAATTAACTATATTACAAAATTCTGTTTATGCTAACTAGTAAATATTCATTCTGTTTGAATCTACACTGCAATCCGAAGTAATAATGTCTAGCGAATAAGCTGCCTGCTATAAGACGCCCCAAACAAGATTCATTATATCTTTTATCGTAGCAGCAGTTGTCACGCAGCAATTTCCCGTGATGACGAATAGTTGGACTTACGGTATTTAAAATAAAAGACCTCGAGTTCCTTTTGTGCACTCGACACTTCAAGTGCTTTTCTAAGATTATTCATATAGGGACGATAGTCACCGACGAACGCAAAACACCCGTACGCCATAAATGGAGAAACTGCTGACTGACGGCATAAACTAAAATGCACATCTAACGAACCACGGTAGAATTTCAAGTAGCTGTAAAATCGATTCTTGTACTAAAACGAATGCAATTTCTGTAAAATTTATTATTACTTACATATTTCTATTATTAATATTTATTATTAATTACAAGTCAAAGATATTTAGGAAATTAGATTTACCTAAACTTTGCCACTTTCGCTTAAAAGTATAAAAAGAACTTTACATTTGTATAACAATTATTTAAATCGTTGCGTCTCGCGCAATAGGCAACGTTTGAAAAATGTACAAGTTGCACCTATGTATTTGGATACTAATAAATTATAATAGTACAGAAAACATAAAATATTTCGTGTACATTCTTGTCCATAAGTGACCGGTCGCTTAATAAGATTTGGCTGCAGATGGTCTTTCTATTATGAAAGAGTCTACATTATGAAACTCAAATTGTATATCAAAAATCTTAAGAAAATATTTAATATACCTTTTTAATCTCCACGTGTAAATATCACTGCTTGAAATTGTGACGTATTATTTTCGATATTTTTGTTAATATACCCACTGCAATTGTCTTTCAACTTCCAACAGCGTCAATACTGTTTTTTTTACTTTGGACATTTTTGCCTTATTCTTCCATCTGTTATAGTTCGTCCCACTATTTCTCAAATAGATACTTATAGATGCAATCCATTCGTAAATGTTCGTTCAAATTATACTTGCACATAGTTAATTGCGCACTCGAATATTATTGCGAAGTAGCTGTATGTCACAGAATTAAACAATAAAATCAAGCCGGTGTTACGTTTTATTTAGTTGCCGCGTTCGGTAGCGTTAACTGACAATAAGAAAGTAAATTAACAATATGTAATGATTTATCCAAATCTTACTCAATTTCGATACTGATAATTGACTGACAGGCTGACGGATATAAAATTCTTCGGTTGACAAAATGATGATTCTTCGATAGACAAAATGATAACTGACTCTTCGATAAACAATGGTAATTATTCGATAGACGAACGGTAATTGTTATTACTGACTTTTCTCAGTCGCTAGATTCATTTATATCTGTCGGAGATGAAAAAACGTCGGGGTCTGTCTTTTAAAAATGTTTGGGGAGATCCCCAACGTTTGTTCAAACTGCCGACTTTGTTTACAGTTTAAATTGTCTTAATGTCGTTATAAAAATATAACTAGGTAAATATAAAAACATAGTTGGATAAGTTTTCGCAAGATATAGCTTTTAGCGGCTTTAACTGCCTTTCACTTCAAATACTGTAAAAGCGGTTTCAAATAAACGTTTTAAATTACCTTAATTTGAAAGAAATTACCAATTTTACTTTCGCGCTACGGATCGTGCGTGGCGCGAAACGTGACAGCCGGAAAATTGTATTTATGTCGTATTGTTCAAATAATCATTTTGCTCAAAAGGAATAATTATCCGGTGATTTATAGACACGTTTATGGTGTGTACATGTATTATAAGTCCTTTATTATAAATTATAAATTATAATATTTAATAATATTTATATTAAATTATAAGTTATCAGTAACTGTTTCTTTTTAGGAATAACGTCTCTTTGTTTATCTGAAATTTAACGCAGTCATAATTAAACAAGACAAATATATATCTACTTACATGCAGATAGATAAGTCGGATTAAAGAATACTGACCGAGCCGAAAGACCAGGTCTTTATAAAGGATGGATGAGATAAGAAAAAATATAGATCAGGAAGAAACAGACAATCGATAGACAGCAACAGAAAAGAAGTAAGAAAGCTCGGAGGTAGCGGGAAGAAGCTCACTTTCACCGATTAGATCCCAACAAGCCCTTAAAAAAAAGATTAAAGGTATGAGATGGAAGAAGCTGAAAAAATTGAAAGAAGGCTCCAAAAAAAGTGGGAAAGTATTGGCCAGAGTTTGCGCGCATCTGACCAAACTCGTGCAAAGACGCAAAGAATAAAAGAGAAAAGAAAATAAATTTAACGTATGACTAAAAATTGTACTAAACAGTGCCCTATTGTAAATCATTTGTCATTTTTAATTCGATGACTTTTTCCGTCTAGATGTCACAAAATAGCTTTTGTTATTAGCCATGCTCATTATTATATTAACAAGATGGGAAATGTTTAGTTATAAGATAATATAGGATTGCGTAATCAATCAAAAGAACGGCCACAGGGATAACTTCAAATCATCGACGATCATTTCACCGACATCGTCTTTTACCGATCATTATTCCTTGTCCAAATTAGTTCGAATTAATAGCAAGACAAAACTGTTCGGATAATGGAATTTTCGAATTCCATGAACTTAACTTTGCTTGTATGAGACTTCCTTTGTTCGAACAGAGGTTAAGATTAATCGATAGTTTCTTGAAATATTTATGCATCTTTCTTGGCTGCTAAGTCTTTCAACGTGAGTAACTGCTTCTTCACACCATCGATGTTCTTTTTCGAACGTCACGAGTACTTCGCCATGACGATTTTTCCATTTGCGTAGAATCGTCATTATTATCGTATTTATCGAACCATTTCATTACATCAATACGTTTAAGAATTTCCCATTCTTGTCAGCATTTGTGCTTTTTCTATATCGTGTATTTGTTTTCTAATGTCTGTGATTGTGACTTTTCCAGCATCGTGTGCTTTTGCTAATTCTGTTGCACTTATATCACTTTCCAGTCTTTTAATTATATCTATTTCGTTTCGATAGTTGGAACGCTATCAGCTTTATACTACATTCTTATAATCAAAGTTTGCTTAATCGAGCGAAGGGAAAAATACATTGTTACTGGGAAATACGTTCGGATAATAGAGCATTGCAGATAATAGAACGTTCGGATATTAGTGTATTCGGATAATGGGTGTCCGGATAAGGGGGGCTCAACTGTACTTACCGCCATATGTTATCGTTAATTATGCATGGTTATCTATATTCGCTCCTGCTTGCCTTTCTTACTGAAATCTATTCAATTGATTTCTCTTATGACTCCTTATTTGACTTCTTACGGCTTTTCAACTAGTCAGTATTATAGTATTATTAAAACAATCGAATTAACACGTTTTCAGAGATAGATTGACAGTGGAAATGTTCTTGCATAATACGATTCGGGATAATATTTAGAACAAAATAAGCGGCGTTAAAACAATTTTTCTCCGATGCTTTATAGGCGAAATATAAATTACACAAAGAAGACACTACTTTCTTTAACATTTCGCTCTATATCTTGGAAATTGTTTGTCGTATGTGAGAAAAGATCAGCAAAACGGTTCAACGATTTTTAAATTAAATATCAGAATGAGTATTATGAGCATGGATGGTATTTAAACGTCGAAATCTATGTAATAATATAAGGAAATTATTTTTTAACTTTTAGGATGCAATGTATGGGAATCGATGTATCTATCTGTTTGATTCGTATTATTCAAAATCTTGGAAGTAACTTTATGAATTCCAGGACAGATTTCCTGTTGTACACATATCATTGAGAGATAAATTTCTCGAAAGAATTCCCCAGTGAATTTATGAAAATTATATCTCGTGTTAGAATCAACAGATTCATTATCAAAGAGAATATTATTACCTGCATTAAAGAAAATCCTGCATCACAGCGCCAAATGATCACTGTTTTATCTAGAGATACTAACGAAGCTATTATCTACCAAATCTAAAATATTCATTCTTGAATCAATAGTAACAAAATCTATGAATGATGTGCTGATGTTGAAGTTGCAACTTTTTCTGGTTGTCATGCATTCGTTCGTTGACTCTACCATCCTACCCATTTCTTCATGTTTGTACCTCTTCGGATATCTTCTTCTTTCGAACAGTTTCACTCGTAGAAAGCTAAATATCACAGGATACACGAAAGGAACAGAAACTTTTAAGAAAACTCTACATCTGGTCTTTTAGTTTTCTCAAGCACCGAAGCCATCCACAGCGTATAGACGAAAAACTATGTCGAAGGCAAACCATAAACAGTAGATAGGCGACGTTGGCTTCAGGGTTTTCAGTCATCGAATCTGGATCAGCTCAATTGTATTCCGACTTGTATTTACACTTCAGTATTTAAAATATATCTTCTACCTGACGATATATACATTCACTTTTCTGTCCAACAGGGCAGAAAAAGCCAAATATAAAAAAATACAAAAACTATGTATATTATAATAATATCTCGAAATATAACATCCATTTCGGTTCATATAAAATCGAGCAGAACAGCAGAATTCAATACAAATTAACTCTATGATTATTGTTACGCAAATTGCCAAATTCCACATGTTCGAAATCGAGATCTCCTGTAATAAAATAACAATTATTTAAAAGATATATAATATATATAATAATAGAAATAATATCTATAATAATTATATAAATTATAAAAGTACGTTTAATTCATTGGTAAACTCAGTCTTTGCTGAACCAATTGCATAAACAGAAATAATAAGGAAACTAGTATTCTTGGCGATTCTGATTCTAACTATTGCGAACTTTAGTTTAGTTCGTTTTACTCCGCCTTGTTTAGCATTACGTCCATTTTCGCGAACAAATTTCTAATTTTCAAGTTGAACAAATTAACTACTGTTTAGCTTCTTTTCAAATAATAATACGCGCAGCATATCTTGCAAATTATGTTTCTATCATTTGAAACAATCGAATTAATATTGATTTGTATCATTTTTAAAATAAATCTAACGTATTATGCGAAATTTGTTGAAGTATCTGCAAATATTATAAACTGTTCAATATCAAGTTTCTTTACAATCATTTCTTGAATCACAGCTTCGGTTGAAGAATATTGATTATTTATGAAATTATCCACCTTATTATTCGATGGAACTTGACTTCCAAGTAAGTAATTGTCACTTGTTTCACGAACGAATCGTATTTATTTGTTTCGCTGTTCGTTAATATTCCAAATTCTCTTTTGCCATCGCCTTTTTAACACTAACAATAAGCGTTGAGAGCAATCTTGATGCGAACAGGATAACCAAAATTTTTACACGACACGCAACAAGGTTGATTTGTGTTATCCTCGCTTTCTTCGCTACAGGAATCTGGGTCAATACGTTCATCTGGATCGTAATTTATCGTTGAATTTAACGCTGCGGCAGTCTGTTGCAGTTAGAAGCAACATGGCCTAAACGTTGGCAGGTCTTACATTGCATTTCGTTTCTCAAATTTAATTGCTGGTGAAAAGTCGAAGGCAAAATACGGAAAATCAGCCAAAGATCAGAAATTGAAGAAAATTTCAGGCTGACTTTTAACGGTAATCTCACCAGGCCCGGTCAAACAACTGGTTTTAAAAGTTGAGGAATCGATTAATCGAAGAATATAAGAATTCACATAAAGCTAGATGAACAAAAGAAGTAACCATAAATATACAATTTTAAATTAGATCTTTAAACCAGTCATTTGGCTAGGCCTGGTAAGGTTAGTGTTAATTAAATAGTTTAGTTGTTTCATTCGTATAATAATTATTAAAATAACTTTCCTTCATTGATTCCTCTGCCATAATTAATTTTCATTATTTAAATCCTTCACTGTACATTTCTTAATTCTCCGTATTCAAGATATTTCTAACGATAAAAATCATTGGATTGGTCAAAACTTTAGATACTACGTCGCGATAATAAAAATGTTACAGAGAAAATATCAATGGGCTTCAAATTTTCAACCGTGAGAAAATTATTTTCTTATTACAGTTTTCGCTTAGGAATAAATAACGTTTCTCTTTTATTATTTTTATATTAGTACTAAAAGCGAATACGCACTTAAAAAGCACTTAACCCTTCATCTGCATACTGGGTCATTGCCGACCAGTAATTTTAAGTAATTTTTCATTTTCTCCGTGCTGTTGTTTAAATCTTGCTTTGTTTAACGAAATTAAGCTAATAAAACTATCGGATGATATTTTAAAAACTTATAAGAGTTCGAAAATTTTGGAGAATTTTTTAAAACATAAAAACCTGAAAATGGACTTAAACGACTAGATATGCAGATCACGTCAGTAGACATAAAGCAGACGAGGGATAAAGACTAAATTGGTACAAGTAGGTGGAATATACGTTCTACATTAAATTGCAATGTCTTGTTAAGTAAGAGTAACGATTCTGTTTCTTTAAGTATGAAAAATGTACTTCGTCAAGGTATTTCATACGCTATATAGTACTATGATTCTGCTTTTTTATAAACATTAGTTAACTAAATTAATTATATTTCAAAAGTGGCTGTTTTTCATCTGTTTGTTGTATATTAGCGTTCTAAATTGCATCTTCTGTAACTCGAATAATATTGAAATCAAACAATACTGGCCTGACGGAGCTGTGAATCGAAGGATTAAGGGGAATCGTCGCTGCAGCGATAAATCTACAAGATCATTTACTTACAAGGTACAAAGCTGGGCGGAGTCCAACAAAATTAAAATATTTTCCATTCGAACAAATGTTCGCACATCATTCTCGTCCTCGATAGAAGACAAACTCCCACAGTGAGCTTCCATAATCAAAAATCCCATGATCAAGCACCGTTAAATATCTTGAACTTCGCCTAAGCAATTAATTAAACTGGAAAAAATATATTTAGGAAAAAGTAAATAATCAAGCAAATAAAAATTACGAGAAAATCTATGTACTGGCTTGTAGCCAGATGTTATTAACGAAATTAACGGATCGCCGGTAATCTCCTCGCGTCGCGGTTCGAACGAAATGATTCTTTCGCGAATAGGGTGAAGGAAATAGAAGTTCGTATGCGACAATGAGGTTTATTGCAGAAATCCAACAGAGTGACGGTTCAAGCGTTACAACAGCGTGGTTCGGAATGTTAGAACAGACTACTCGAGATGCTACAACGGACTGTTTGAGCGCTAGTTTAGGAAGGTCCTTCTGCCGAGGGTCTAGTCCCTTTGGAGGGGCCTTTTTAGTTATTGTTTCAACAGATGTGGCATGCAGGGTATTCGGTCTATCTGGTTACTGAGCGGGTGGTCTTTTTTTTCTTTTTTTTAAATCATTTATTTTGCCAAGATTTGTATCTTTTGGTACATTTTTGAAATTCACAATAAACAATGAATTTGAGTAAAGTGTGTTAGGCAAAAGTATCGATACGCGACGATACGACGTAGCCATGCTATATTATGTGTCGTGGTTTTACGGTTTTTGTGTTTATTTTTGTTTTTTGGATTTAAGCCGCAGGGGAGCGGAGCTTTTGTGTATTCTTGTTTGTGTTGTATTTTTGTCCTGAAACTTGGCCGCAAAACAGCACTCTTCGACTGAGCGGGTGGTCTTCTTGAGTCTGTGACACAGACGTTCGAAACAGGAACAACAAATTGTCTGTCAAATCGGATGTCGAAAGAATTGAAGAATTGAGACAATTGAGACCATGCCAATGTTCACCTAAACGGAATAAGGAATTATACGAACTCATGAACTAAAAGCTGCTACTCAGACATCCCCAAAAGAAAGCATCCGACTAATTTGCTCACGCTGTGTCAATAATGCGCGTAAACATACAGAAGGCTGATCCAATCCAGCGATTGTGGATAAATGTATGGAAATAAACAAGTTCGATAAAATCCAATTGAAAAAGTGTGATTGATTGTACTAAACGATAAGGAACATTTACAAAGGAGGTATAAAAAAAGAGAAAGGAAAAAGGGGGCAATCGTTGATTAATCTTTTACACAATCTGTGGCCAAATATTTCCGAAATTTCAATTCATTTCTGACGTATGTCGCGCATCCTTGTTTTAGCAAAATTTTCAACGTATCAACTACTATTACTACCTCCTCTTTCTCCATGGATTTTAACCCTCTTCAGAACCAACCATGAGTCTAAATACACTTTCTATCTCCCAATCTGTCCATCCATTTGTTCTTTCGTATCTTTTCTCCTCGACACAAAGATCGAGTCACCTTTCGATAATCAGCAAAATAGGTTACACGTGGACGCTTAATTATACAGGGTGTCCAATCTAAGAGTACTCAGCATTTTTCTGGGAATTCCGATAATCTAACAAAAAGATGTTTGATACAAAAGTTAATTAGCTCTACCTACAAACAGCTACAAAAAATTTCTCAAAAATTTGCTTTCTCAATGAAAATGCAGGATCACCTCGATTTTTCCACTGTGTATTTTTAACTTGATAAGGTTGTAGCTGATGCTAAGACGAATTCAGCCTGCTACACTCTGATACATATATAATCTAGGCTCAAGAGTTAGAAATGTTAATATGGAAAATTATTTTATTCGAATCGAATTAATAAGTCCAAATAATAAATTTATTACACATAAACGAAATAAATGATCGTTTGTCAATTGTTTAGATTTCTCTCCCGAGCATTCACCACCGATCTAAATGAAAATAGTAAATATCGTCTAAAGTATTGTATAATTATTGTTGAAGTTGTTTGCTATTCGTTTAATGAACTTATTAGTCGAGCAGTTCTCATGAATGTGTAATTCGGTTCAAGTAAAATAATTTTCCACGTTAACGTTTCTAATCATTGAGACATAACGTAGTAGGTCGTTGAATTCGACTTGGCGTCAGCTACAACCCCATCAAATAAAAAACACATAACGCCATTTGAGGAAACCAGCGTGACTTTGACTCTTTATTGAGAAAGCAAATTTACGAGGGAGATTTTTATTGCTGTTTGTAGCCAAGTCGATTAATTTTTATTTCAAACATCCTTTTGTTAGATTATTGATAATGTCAGAAAAATGGTGAGTACTGTGGGCACGACTGAACGTGACACGAACACCTTGCATACCTAAGTTTATACTTAATCTTGAAACGAAACACTACTATACAAAACGAGCAACATCTGCGAAATTTATACTGTAAGGTTCCCCTAGATATCGCCTCGTATTTATATGCATTAAATATTCCCGACGTGGTCCATCCAGACGATACACAGCACAGTCACGCAACGTGCTTGACAAATAGGGCGCAGATGCCCTGGAAGAAGTGAGCAATTTTTTCTAGCGTCCATTTCTGATAATATCATTATAGGAATTTAAAACGTAAATTCATTAATAGAAAATATGCTGACTAGTCTGGGATAAAAATAGATTACAAACTTATCAATAATAAGAGAAAATAACGAAATGTTAGATTTTTTTTAATAATTTTCAAATAAGAAAATGTCCCTTTTACGAGTGGCTGGTTTTGAATGAGACATTATACGTCATGACAGGGACACGTTAATGAAAATGGACTTATCACGTATTAAAATTATAATGCCAAAGTAACAATTTTTATAAAATTTGTGTCTTACAAACTAACAAAATGCAACGTAGAATACACACGAGTAGCAAATATAAGTTACGTATAGAAAAAATCTACAAAACATTTAAGTAATAAATTAATTTTCTACAGTGACATTTAAAACTTGTCATTTTCTCCCATTCAAGACTATAAGCCATCATACTATAAAATAATTCTGTTAAATAAGTCCTTTGAATATAGGCATTTCTAATGATACGACGAATGATTATTGAATCAATGATAAAAAGAAAATTTTCCTCTTGATCGGAAAAGATCTGCCGCGGGCAGATTTCTATTCTGTTGCGAGCGAGACCGTTTAGAATTTTGGCAGTATGATTTATTCCTTTCAAAACGCCTCTTCCCTAGCTACGATAGATTGTTATTCTATTTTAATGGTTTGTGCTTTCTTTGTCATTAGTAATCTCAATGTATGTTTTATAAGACCTGCTGTTTGAAAAACATTTTAAAAGATTTTTTAAACATCATATCTTTGTGTGCTGCGATGGCGATGACTCTGCACTTTGTAGCAGAGTCTCGACTGCTAAACTATCAAACGGCTAACGTGGGAAAGCTCCCCGAATGGCAGGATGCGTATTGTCTGCGACTGTTGAGACGATTCGTACGATCCTGATTCTCTGCAATCGATGAGAGGATGTTTACTATTGGAGACATCGAACGACTCTTGAAGACTGATCGTTGCAATGCTCAAAGAGAGCGTCCAACAAGATGCAAGTGTAGGTGGTCTGAAAAATGTGCATGCCGATTGCTTTTCACCGAACGCGAGAAAAATCCAATCAGTATTAGATATTGGGCATTACCATTAGACATATCGTATATTAATATCAAGTGTAATATTAAGTATGTCGTCATAGAATAACCGTTAAACCGTAGTCGAATATTACTCGGTTTCATGATCGGCCCGTAGCAAATACACTTGAGCTGAATTTAAGCAAATGCTTTGCAATGAGATTTACTGCCAGACCAAATCGTATTTTAAGCTCACACGAACTAGGATCCAGTGACTTATTGCTCGTTGATGAAATTCGTTAGCTGTGAAATTAAATTTGACTTTATTAATCATTATCAATTTATTACTAACAAAGTCTTGAAATCTCTTAATTTGTTTAAACGGCATTCAAAGGATTTTTCCAACTATTAAAAATATTAAAACTGTTGAAGTGGGTCTCGCTTCTAGGAAAACTCTACATCTTCTCTAGTGTTTAGTTTTGGGCACGATTCTCTTTATGGCGGCTTCTTTGGCCTCTGTTATAGTACCGCGGAAAGACATACAGACAATGTCGACGATAAAGCAAATGCTGACAAGCCGAAAGGGTCGGAAAACTTCGATAGTCCTCACGGCCATCAATATATTTCGGCACCGCAGTAGTTGATATTCAGTTAGCCACCGAAGAGTCAAGAGTTAAGTCGTAATATCACGCTGCTGCATTAAGTTCGCGTTAAATAAGTATCGTTTTTTGTTTAATCCACTGTAATAAATTCATCTATCAATACATCATCATATAGAATAGAAAGCATTGGAAATCCTAATTTCTAACATTTCTGAATAAAGAATTTCTATAATACATTCATCCACTCGTTTGTTCTCTCTATTCCGAGATATATAAAAACCTCAACAAAAACAATTTACGCATTGTATTATAATTACTAGCAAATGTGTAACGCAAATTTCTAACATTCGCAGCCGATAAGCTGGACCTGAGTATGTCACGTTATGATCACAATTACCATTCGATTTCTGAACGACTTGGTACGAAAACATTGGGCAATCGTAGGAAATTATTCAGTTTATCTTACTTTCACAAGATTATTAACGGCCGAGCAAACTGTCTCAATTTTCTCAGTCGAATTTACTTTTTAAAATGAACCATGGTCAGCGACATTTCATGGGTGGAATTATAAAGCTAGGCGATTCTTATGGGGATATTTTCGACTTTCGTCTCGATTCTCCAATTTGTTTTAAGCGCAAGCTTCAATTTCATATACATAAGTATATATCATATAGGCAATTGTCCATCTCTCTTTTCATTTTTTTTAATTGCATTTGCATAAGACAAGTTTGCGTCTAACAATAATTGCAATATAAGATATATCATTGGTCTGTGTCCGTGAATAATAGTAACGATATTACTCATAGCCTCCTACGTATCCCAAGAGCGCCTTTGGCGAAAGATCGAGTGCGATCTCTAGATGAATCCCAGGCCTCGAAACGATTAGCTAATGGTCGCAGAAATTCCTCCGGGTCGTTCTTGACCGATTGGACCGTTACGTGTCGTTAATGACCCTTGGGAAGTGAACGCGTTTACGGCACGCCCGGCTATTGACAACACGGTGACCATGGAAAATAAAAAAGCAGTGCTACAATCGAGGAGCTTTTCGGATTAACGATTCTCGAGATATTTCGTGGAGAAGGCGTTTAAGGCACGAATATTTATGCGACTAACAATTTTCTAGCTTCAACCCAGTTATATATTTGTAAAGAGTTCTTCAAACACCATTTACGCGTGCGACAGCAAAATATAAAACTTTAGAAATTTCTTTTTAATTTTTCATATCTAGAACGTAGACTATAAAAAACGTTACAACTTTTAATTTAACTTTTCTCCTCTATCTTATATACTTTCTGAAATATTCACGATGATATGAAAAGTAAAGATTTCTTTCGGCGAGTGGTTTAACCCCTAGGATAGTTCTTCACCTGGAAAAACATTGTTCCGTTATTAACATTGCATGAACTACGTCTGTGCAAAGTTTCAAATTTTTTTTAATTTTTGAGTCGTCGAACTTCCCTTGTTAGATACAAAAAAAGGTAAACGAAAAGAGGACATTTCTCGAGAAACGCGAAATTTTCATTACAGGCTCGGATAAAAAAAATTATAAAAGGTGACTTTTACTATTTTTTAAAAAAAAAGCTTAAATCGTTTGGTTTAATTTTAAAAAAATTATTCTGTTTTAAAGTGTGACGGAATATTAATGAGAGTAACCGTACGTAATTACTTTCATTGCTGTAATCATTATAATGTAACGGGGAAACCCGATATTTGGAAAAAGAGCGTCCAATATCACTTTTTAAAAGCATTGTCCGCTTTTAATGGAAATAAAATAATCGTTCTTTTCGGTGTCATTTTATTCCATATTAAAAATTAAGTTTGTGTAGCATCGGTTTTACGGCATTTTCATACATATCACGATTCTATAAACGAAAAGAAATTCAAACTTTGAATATCTCAAAACGGTATTGCAAATAACTGTTCGAATATTGAAAGAAATCATTCTAAATGGCAAGCTCTTAGCTTAAAAGTAGCCTCTTGTCTTTGAACGCGCGTATCATAAAACGACCTACGGAAATTTTTACAATTTCTGTTCCTCCCGGCGAAATAGTATTGACGTAAAAGAAATTTATTGTGCTTTACGTTTCACTTTAAACGTTAGGATAATAGTGCAAGGATAACGATACAGTAATCTAAAAAGAGAAAACTGATATCCAGTCGAAACAAAATTGTTTCTCAAAAATGGGATCTATTTACGACACGCTGTATTTTGCATGAATTGGGGCGTAAAAGTCAGTAACTGGGTCATTACATAATTTTAATGAGAAAATGCGTCAGATTTCAAACGTATCGATAGGATTAAACTAGAATCAATTGCAGTGTGCTAACTTAATCGATTAGCTGACGGTTAAACCGATTAGCTAACTGATTGACCGTCGAGGGCAAAATAATTAAAATTTCATAAAATTCTTGATCGATAATTAGTTAACCGTTGGTTATCATAACGATTCTATATATTTACATATGCATATTATTATGTATACTTTCAAAATTAGCATGATCTCAACTTGGAGAAATTAGATCACAACTTTAATATGATATCTCAATAAAGAAAATTTGAAAAACGTGAAAACTAATTTCAGAAGCAATAAAACATATTTAATCAAATAAGATTCTCTCTTCTTTCGATGCTTATCTCAATTAATGCTATCAATTTATACAAAATGAAATATTCATAATATTGAAGAACGTTATGGTGTCTCGAATTAAAATTCTTTGAAAGCAATTTTTACCATATGGATTGCCCCGCCTTAAAATTTGAGCAATTGCGAAGAAAAATTTGGCGAATCTTATCTTGATAGCGAATGTCTATGTGCTTATGTTTAACCAAAGTAGTAGAATTTCTTTACAGAAATGTATCTTGCTGTTATAGAAAATTTTATTCTTGGCTTTTCAAAGAATTTCTTCTAATTTTAAAACTCGCTTTCGACAATTATAAAACAAAAGGTAAAAAAGAAAAAAAACAAGCAGTATTTTGATTACTGCTCCGTCCATTATTTATCACTCATATGTTATACAGTCTTTCGAGATTAAATTTTCACGCGAGAGGAATTGGTACTGTCTTGGACTATGTTTCTACAACCCAAGCGATTCCTCCACTCGCTGCTATCCAGTATCATAAAACACTTGCCAATTAACAACGTCATCGATCGATAGTTGTAAAATCAGTAAAAAGTATTTTTCATTTAGGGAACTGTTAGGCAGCACAATAAATCACAGTCTTGTGTAAATATTATCGATCGTTGTTGTCGATAAAGTCTAGTGTCGCTGAATCACGGTGAAAACAATCTCGGTCAAATCTGTGTCGGTTAAACGATGCGGATTCGAAATCAGAGCAAAAACGTGAGGTTCGATTCTTCTTATCGCATAGAGAACATATTATTATTATTATTGTGACGTCAAATTTAAAATTTTTGACAGCCAAGCCGCTATCGCTGTTCTCGATCATCATATAATGATTATAGCTCTGGCAACGACATGTTGTAGCGGTAAGAATACATGTTACGCTGTTGCTATTCTCAATGTTCCCGCGAGCGCTGGTTTCGAGTTAAGTGGATAGCCCTGTATATACAGCGTTCGACAATAATTCTGATCACCTTGAGTATATCCGTTAGTTTCACCGATGTAAAGAAACTCCCTTAACAAAGGATAACGCGATTTTCAAAATCTGATCCGTGTAATTATCGACGAAAGCTCACGCGCCATGTATGGAATTTACGTTTGACAAGAATTGCTCGTGCACGACGCGCCTTAAGCAGATTCCGAGCACGTCAATTTTGTTGCTTTCACGACACACTCTTTTACGGCGCGGCACACAATGTTTGATTATTATGAAGAGTGGGACAAGAATCAGCTTATTGGCAAATAGCAGAATTAAATTTACTCCTTGATCTTCCTAGATAGATGTACCATTTCTGTAAAGTAACGATTTAACGTCATCATTGAGCGTGAGAGCATTTTTCAGTAAAAATCCCACGAGGTCTGTTATTACAGGGTGAAAATAATACAAAGCATACAAAATAGGTCTTTTATGTTTGTACTCGTTGGCAATTTTCTCCATCGTGGACTAATAGTTTACGTTCAGGCATGAAGTACCACGCAAAATGTTTTACATACAATTCTGCTCTGTCTTATGAGCACTTGACATCGCTCTCCAAGAAATAGGAAACCTAGAAATTAAATTTTCATCGACGCTCGAGCGTTTTTATGACTTTCGGTTCATAAAACTGAGCAAATCGCGAGAGGTCGCAGCTGCTTTTAGATTCTACAAATGCAGAAATGTATATTATATTACATGCAGTAAGAAAAGATTCTTTTTAACATATTCCAAAAAAGTGACACTTTCAATATTTCAAACAACTTGGAACATGATCATTTTGGCGGAAGAGAAAAATTTAAATAAGATCAAGTAGAGGAAAACTTATCATTCGTACGCATTAGTCGCCAACGAATCGAATTACGCAATAATGTTCAATTTGCAAAGTAATTTTCTTTCTCATTTTTGTCCATTTCTATAAGCATCGAGCACTGTGCGGCGCGGCGTTTAGGATTTCGTGTATTTAAGCTTTCAGTGTTTCTTAATTTTTTACATATCCGCTGACACATACAGCATGAAGGGTGGGCGCAATCTGGATAGGGTTCAGCATACAGTGCTTGTGACGTTACTAGATTCTGCTGAGTCTGTCCATACACATGCAGCATATCTACATACTTGCTCAGTAAATGAAAATTTCATTTTCATAGTAAAATGTTTTAGCAATGTCAATCGTTATTTACATTTTTTACTATGTCTCCTACCAACACGCGCTACAAGCAATCCAAGGTGATAAAAATATACAGACTTTGGCGACCTGCCGATTCCAATGTTCCAACGATGTAAACAAAAACCTATTTCTTCTACTTCGGACACCTATTACAACGTAAAATTTCTTGCCTACATTTTTGTTTATCCTCGAACGTCCTTATCGTCCTAACACGTTCTGTTATACTAAACATAAGAAAGTAGGGCAAGTAATTAGCAAAAATGGAGACGACTTTGAAATCTTTGAAATCTTTTCACCCACAAAAGATTGTTACTACCACATTATGGCACCCTCCGCGCCGTACACTTTTTGTATAGTGTATATACAGTATAGTAATATGAACATCATATTTTAATGTCCTTAAGAACGAAAAAAGGTCGTATAAGCACTACTTTTCCGAGATATAGACTTTTCTCGCTTATGGTGAATTTTTTAGAAACGTTCGATACTACCAAAGAAAGTCTCCAATAATCCCAAGCCATGTATATTGATCAACGAACGTATTTAAAAATGATATATTTATAATGGAAAGACAAACGATACTTAGAGGATAATACATCTCTCTGAATTCCGCGAATTGTTCTTTTTCCTTTTTCGATAACTCTAATCGCAATATATAGATCGAAGCCTACGAGAAATCAAACACGACAAGGAGCGAATGTCATAATATTCGGTACATTGGTTTCGTATTTTGTTTCATAGTTGAATATGTCTACACGTCCAGTGAGAAATATACAAAATGTAAGTGAGGAGTGTTCAGACGAACGAAATTCAAAGTCTGAAAGAGAGCAAATTGAAAGTGAGGATGATTCGACTACCGTCTCTTGTTTCTATTAGACATACAAATGAAAATATAATTGATTATTTTATTATTATTTAAAAGTTATGTTGTGCATTATTTCTTACAATAAATTCATAATTTCTTCAGAAAAAAAAAACAACCATTTCGTAACCGGTCAAATAACAAAATAACGTTTAGCGTTGATAGCACAAAGGATCCTGCGCGCTTCGAGCGCACACAAAAACAGAGAATAGCGCCTTGCTAGCGAGTATTCTGATTGGTTCTTTTTTTGCGTGTTTCGGAACCCCCGTTTCGGACGCTCGGTCGAGTATAACATGGTATCGTCAGTCTCGTTCGAGTCATCTACCGTTCAACTTCAAGCCAGGAATCAGTCTGGTCGTTAGAAACGATTAGTTTAATTTCGTGCGCGACTTCGAATCGTTAACATCTTCGATTGATTAACATCATCAAACGTGGAGTAAAGACGTATTGCAATCACTTGGCATTCGGAAAAAAGACCTGTATGAGATGCGAAGAATAAATATTTGTAAATCTCGTGTCGGCCGTTGGAGACAATTCGAAACCTTCTCGTCGTCCAGAGAAGTTCAACTTTTGGTGTCGTTGCTACTCTCCTACCTTGTGAATAGATTATTCAAGAATAATTCGGTGGGTAACATATTACAGCGTGGTATCGTCGATATGGGACACACACACAGGTAACATGCATATGGCACAATATATACATATAAAAATTTCAAAATGGCTACTATCCTGTAACTGTCTTACTATGTCGATTTCCTTTATAAGTATATCACGTTTTAAATATACTTTCGTGAGTCAGTGCGTTACGTTAAAACTGATGCTGCCCTCTAGATTGATCAACAGCATGTGGATTTTCATTTATCCATAGATGTTGGTTATTAAAATCGCCAATAGCGTCTCGCGTAAATTTTGCTTCGTGAAAAGGTATTGACAAACCGGTGGCTAAAGGTACTCGCTAGATGTGATAAGGATACAACAGATTTTCTCGTAATATTTGCCGTATTCTTTCACAAGAAACGTTTTGCCTTCCTAATGTTCTCTTGCGCTTAGCTTTGCAATTTCTTCGACGCGTTGTAAACAGAGTGTCTGTATCTCGAAAAAGGACAATTTTCGGACCTATGTTTATTATTATATAACCTTTTCTTCTTCCGAAACAATAGAATGCCATATCAAGGTTGGCCAGTTATTTTCTATCGTCTTATCTTTTTTGTTTTCTTTGTATTTTTGTTATTCGGCCGCAGTCTGTAAAATACAAACATACATTGCGCATGTAATGTAAGTATGGATATTGTTAAGTATGTGAATATACGTATATATACGTGTGTGTACGTACACTGTTATAAGGAAGGCAGGCTTAATAGCATAGACAGCGAAGAAAGATAAAACAACAGAGAAAGAAGTATTGCAAGGATAAGAGAGAAAGTAATGACTTAAGAATATAGTAAAGCTAGAGATTAGTGTTTTGTCACTGAAAGGTGGATGTCGGCATAGAACTACCGTGGCACGCGGTGTTCGATACCTGCTCTATCTTTTCGTAGTCTCCGCAAATTTTCTAACCATTTATTTGCTTACCGTGGAAACAATGAAATTACAGTTTATGATTTAACGTATTATATCGTAACTATATATATAGATTTTTTATATGCTATATATTATGTTAATATATGTATAATTATAGTGCCAGTATGACAGCTAAATACTAACGTTTTGTACATCGGCTCTTTCGAACAAACACTATTCCGGGTAACCGGCTATTTTCTTTAAGTGGAAAAATCTAATTACGTTTATAGTAAATCACTGAATTCGACAGTTGCACCAGAAACATTTGCATAATCTTCCAAGGTCGGTGAAATCTCATTTTCATTAAATATTATCACGTTTCTATTTTTCCTTGGTCGCGGTCTAATATCCAACTCTGAACTATCTTCCGGTAAATTTCCATTTTCCAGCCAAGTACTACACATTTCAAAACCAAAGTAATTGTTTAAAAAATTCCTCGTCGTCGCGACGCATCAGTTTTGAAATTGGTCCAACTTTGTAAGAAGAAAAAGAAATAGACGAGACAGAAGCACCGTAGATATTGATTTGACGATACTAATAAATAGAACAATAGAAATGAACGCGAAATAAGAAGACAAAGGAGGAAGTACGGCCGGGATAAAAGAACGGATCGCAAAGCGTATCGGCTTACTTAGCATATCTCACGTGCGAGTCGCGGGCCATAAAGCATATCGGTTTACTATAGAATCGTAGATTATATAATACGACAGAGTACTTTCGAACACGATGCAAAATTCTTTCCAATGTTTAAAGATTGGATAGGAAAGTGCAAATGCAAATATGCAAATACGAGTTAACCCACTACCATCAGTCAACGCAGTTTGCGCATAAAAATACTAGTTTACTTGTGACTAAAAAGATGTTAAAAAGGAAAATTATAATGAAGGTGACGACGAGACGTCTTCTTATTTTGAAATGTTGATGGTATTATAAAGAGAACGTTATTTTGTTATAATTTAACGTAGTTCAAAGTATTCCAAAAAATTTTAAATAATTTAACGAATATTACGTTACATTTTTGCAACTGTTTTTATATTATTGGTTCCCAGATATACATAAAATAATATACGTATGTATATTAGAAAATATTAGTATTAGGATTGGATGATGGAGAAGCAAATAATTATCGAGTAATTTTAACTTTAACCTCATAAAAATATACTCACCAAGTTGCACATATAATAGTAAAACTGTATCTGTATACAGATATGCTGATATTGTATATATGCGTAATATATATATACTTTTATATATGCCACAAAATTAAAGATAACACAAACAACAATTTTCAAAGTTTGAAAAAATTTAATTTTCTCTTAAAAGAAAGCTTTTCGCTGAGAAAAAAATATACATTCAATGCTAGTTTTGATTTCCCTTTATTTTACACATCTATTAACTTATTTAAAGTTTCGCTTCGTATATCCGCTCACGCGCATTTTATTCTCTTTTCTCTCTCCAGAATCCTAGAAGGTTCTCGATCGAGTTCGGATCAGGATTCAATGCTTGCCATGATAACAAATTTCTATTCCGAAATCTTGAAACCACATATTTTTAGTGGCTGTTGTCTTGTTTAAAATTTGTATTTCAGTTATCAAAGGCTATAATTCACAGAACATTTCCCGATATCCTATAGCGTTCAATCCGACCTTTACAAAAACGATTTCGCTTAGCATATCCAGGCATGGTCAGTGCTTCCTTGGGTATATCGAAGAAATAAAACAAGAAATGTATTTGAGTTTCTAATTATTCACAGCACTGTATGTTCTGTTATCATTTTTGCCTCTTTTCATCTGTGTTTCTTCCTTCTTCATCTTCTGTTAAAAGGGCACCGAGTTGTAGCTAAGCAAGGCGGGCGACCAGGGAAATGCTGATCCGCATTCCCGAAACGCCCGGTATTCCAGCGGTATTGCACGAAATTGCTACACTCTGTCCGCGTCATTCCGCGGCTGGCTGTTGCAGAAGCACGGTAATTCTCGTGTATCCTTCTGCATACCTCTACCTTGCTTCTCCCGATCCTATAGTCTTTTTTGTTTTCTTATTGCTAATTCGTTGCGATTCCTCTTCGTTGATATCGTTTTTTTAGATCAGCGAAACTTTGTTTTCCAGATACAAAATTCAAGTTAAAGATTCCATTGTATCAGCTTTCGTTAATGACGATCAATCATGTTTAATAGTATGATTTTAGTGATTCGGAGTTAACAGCGTTATAAAATGAAAGTGGGATTTATTAAAGGAAGGTGAATCGAACTTTAGGCTCGAACAACCTTTCGAGTATGAGTTAAAGCGTACGATTGTAATTGGATATGCAAAAGTTCAAGGATATCTATCATTTGTAATCATATTGTCTTTTCTTATACATATAAATTAAGTGCTATTATGCAGGGACCTAATAAACTTCGAAAGGATAAAAAATTAATTAAACACTGGATGGATCCCATAATGTTGTGTGATCTTTATTTCGTAAAAAATTGCCAACCCATAAAACTGTTACATTGTAAAATTATTAAAACTACCAAGCAATAAATGAAATCAATAAGCACGGGAAAGAAAAAACCTCCTTATGGTTAGGGGCAAAATGATTTTTTCTCAATTTTCCTGAAATAATAAGTCTAAAGAAAGTTACTCGTGTCGAATATTTTAATATTATGAGTACTTTTAAGGATCTACCAATATTACGACGAAATGGCAAACCCATATCAGATGCAAAACTTAAAAATTTACAGGAAACAGGACATCTCGTTCTAGTAGATTGTTAAAATATCTATGACGATTTAAAGATAAGACGACTTCATTGTCATTCATACCTTTTACTAGGATGTAAAATTGAAATTGCCGAATAACACCAACCCACAAAAACTATAGAGTTATTATACTAATTAAGTTATTAAAAACATTCTAAAACAAGGAGGAAGGAAATCTGCTCAACAGAAATAAAGCTATCTTCTTTTAAAAATAAAAATTTTCAAATTAAATGTATACAAATTTAAATCATTGAGGGCTGGTAGGTCTTTGCATAACACGGTCCAATTATTAATTGCATTTGCAAGTTGTACATATTTTGCGAATATATATTTAACATGTTCCAGTTACGTCAATATGAATAATTCATGTATTCAAATTTTTGGAATTCTTGAATGTTTCTATGATGTACCTTTCTTGTATTTTATTTTAATACTTCCAGTCCATTTTTAAGTTTGATTCCTTTGATTCTTTGATCCCTTTGTTTTGTTTATTTGCTAAGTTTATTTTTTATAACTCTTATCATTACTTTTCACTATTCCCCGACAATGCAATTTTTCATGTCATTTACATTCTGAAATTCTCGTCTATTTTCATAAACTCACCCCAACAATTTTCTATTATGTTTAAGTCGGCTGACCTTGCTGGCCATTATGGAACCTCGATCTTTTTCCCAAAAAAAGTACCTCTTCATTGACTGCGCAGTGTAGATCGCGGCATTATCCTTTTGGAATACCAAGTTTTCCGCGGCGATATGTACTGCGTGTATCTGTTAATCAAGTCAATATACTTTATACTATATATGGTGTTAAGTTCGTCCAGTAACGGGGAGACGCGTCTCCGTTAGGCGCGTCAATTAGGGAGTCGTAAATTCCCGTTAGGATATACGAATCGACACCGCGAGCAGGGCGATCTCCTGATTTCAGTTACGATAATAGGGGTGGTTAAGGTGAAATAACTGTAGTCTACAGTTATCTAATATACATTTATTTATTACCGTTAACAACACGTGGAACGTACAAAAAATGTGTTGATATGACATGGCGGTTCCTTAGGTTCATGCAGGTCAGTTTAACGAGGGGTAGGCCACGGCGGCCAGGCCGAAAGGAACGTCGCACGGACCGCCTAGTGCGCTGTAACATATGTTCATGCCCAACCTAAGTGACGTCCAACGCAAATTAGAATAAAAAGGTCAAAAATATTTTCATGAATATAATTTTACAACTAAGGTCGAGCGGTGCTTATATGTTTAGGAAAAAGTAGCTGAGAATTTTGATTTTTACGACATATCAAAAAATCATCTAAATCGGTGAAGCGGTATTTCACTTGTTTCCTGTTTTGTAACAAAAATATTGTCGACGGTGTTAGAATATACGGTAACGCGTATCCCGATCGTATTTTTAAAAGTCTGAACATAATTTATGGGAATACGAAGCTTTTTTACAACCTAAGAGAAATATAATTACGCGTACCAACTACCACTGAGCTTAATCCGCAAGCTTCAACAAGAGAAATAACGGAAGAATATGATACTAGGAAAAGTTTTGTCCAAAGAATTTCAAAATGTCAAAATTTTCGCGCGTACCGTTTTCCCAATAGACATGCATATCTTATATCCAGGAAATGAAGTTCGGCGCACGGGATTTCGTCAAATTTGCCTCGAGAAATTGTATGGACAGATGAATGTACATTTATAAATAATAAGATATTCAATGGGCATAACACGCGGATTACAGAAAACCCACAGTTTCGAAGAAATGCATACGAGTAACCAAATACGTTTTAGTACTAATGTCTGGTGCGGTATTTTAGATGTACATGCTACCGTTGGTTTGGATTTCTTCACAAATAACATACTAACTGGCGAAGGATATTGTTAAGAGCCGAGCTTCGAGCCACGAGAGGGGCCGGTCAGGTTGCAATGTTAGTATGCTAGAGCTCGTAACTTCTATATGTATCTATATCTGCACATAGTATAAAGTAAAGTTCTCGGTAAGTGTCTGCATGTTGAGGCTGATCTCGAGAACCGCTGGATGTATTTTGATGCCGTTTTCACCATTTTATCAAGCATTTCTCGAATAAGATTCAAGTGCGCGAAACACTAGAAGTAGCGAAATAATAGCAAAGTAGCATTTTACTTTTTTGAATGATATTCTTACAACATTGATTACAACAAGAAAGCATTTATGAATATTCAATCATACATTTGCGCTGAAACCAAGGCCACTTTTACACTTCTGAACAATTTTTAATATTGAACTGATATTAAAAGGACAGAAATTGCATCAAATATGGAATAATATGGAATAACTGGAGAAACACACATCTGAGATAGAATGATTTTATTAGAATCGAAGTGAATCATGGGTCAGAAAAGTGTCGATCCACCCTTCGCTTTTATTGCTTCTCAATGAAGGTTTTCCATTGAAAAGGCTATCTTTGATGTAATATTAACATCGATAGATTCTGCAATATTTCACGAGTTTTGTACTTCAGTTCTTTTTTCGATGTAATTTTCGCAGTTCTTAATCTCCTTTACAGCTCGTCCCATAAATGCTCAATAAGAAATGGGATTGAGGTCAGGACTTTGTGGAGGATATGCTAATGTGTTTTGCTATTATACGGTAATAGAATTTTTCCCGAATGTTTCGGATCGTTGTCTTGTTGGAAGCAATCAATTTTTGGCAAATTTAATTAATTTATATCATCTTTCAAATTACTCTTCAAAATTGTCTGATATTTCGTCTTATCTAAAAACGTATCCATGAAAATAAGATTTCCAACACCACTATCATCGATTCACCACCATATTTTATTTTGGGACTTTATATTTTGGCGATTTGATATAGATTCTTTGGATTCAAGCCCGTATTTTTTTCTCCATGCAGATTTACGAACGTCGCTCCCAAAAATTTAAAATTTATTACTACAAATTAGTATTATTAATAAATACATTAGCGTACTTAGCTTGGACGTAATATTTTATTCTGTTTACTGATAAACGGAATTTTTCCTTGGCACACCATGGTTTATTTTATATTTACCGTGGGTAAATTTACCATTGAATATTTATTAGATAAGAACACAAGGCGCCCCTATGCAGCGTTCTCTTTCTATTCCAACATCGCATTTTTCAGCTCGCTCACGCACTCTATCTTTATATCTCTATGGAGAGAGTTTCATGCTTGTACTCGTAACGCAACAGAGTTCTTCGCTACGATCGTGTATTGTTTATAATCGTCGTCGATATTGTCGATACTTATCGTTGGCATCGTTGTACTTATGAAAGAGGTGAATGAATGCATGAAAGAGGTCCTAGCAAAACATTGCCACATCTAGCCATCTTAGCCACACCATCTATTTAAAAAGCTGGTGAGATAAATTTTTCTACTGCCGTCGCAGCAACATTGCGATAATTCGATCGGGCGAAGAATGCGGTTCACAACCGTATCCATAAATAAATCGAATTTCGCGAGTTTATAATAACGAAATAATAAATAATTTGGTGTAGTATCCACACATTTTTCACAGTACAGTAATTGACTGTATTTAAGCAGCTCGTGAACGGTACTTTTATACGATATTCGTCTTATTATGTCTTTTGTCCTGAAAATTTGGTGATAAAACTGGACAGATCGGAAACTTATAATTTGTTTTTGTGAGATTCAGGGTTTGAGAAAAGGGAGGGGGTGGTTTTTCGCAGTAGTCGATGACCAAAGATGATCACGTACGCCTTCTCTAACGCCATCCTCTACAGCAAGAGGACATATCGCTGGGTTACAATCCCAATGGGGATTTCCCATCCTTTTCAGCCTGCCAGCACTTCACAGTGCATCAAAAGATGCATAAAAATATATATTATTTCATTTAAGAGAACAAAGTTTACCTTGAAATCTTGTACACAAAAAGTTTCAATTCAAACTCTTTTTTATGACACTCCAACTTGGATGGGCGCTGCACCCCCCAGCCAATGCCGGAGCATTTTGAAGCTCCTCCTTTGTGATCGAAATACCGATTCTAATCACTCGGAACACTGAAACCTTTACGAGTTGAACAATCCTTACCACGGCCGGGTCCAGGATCTGGTACAGCCGTCCGAAAGTGCAAACACCTCTTTCCTATTTTTGTCATATAGCAACCTCTTTAGTATGTCGATGTGCCTTCGGTTGTCACACGACTAAAAAATGTCTGGTGATCGTTTTACCAAAGAATGACGCATTAATGCGAAATTTCTTATTAAATCCGAAAAAAAAGGGACTGAAGTGATTCATATGCTGAAAGAAGCATAGAAGGCGTAGGAGCGTGGAAACAATACTATAGCGTCGTCAAACATTTACCAAACAGGTGATAGAATTGTTTGTTTTACTGTCATAGTAACAACATTGCGGCAATTTGATCGGGCGAAGAATACAGTGTACATTCTTATCCATAAACAGATTAAATTTCACGAGTTTATAATAAACCGCTGCTTATAGTATGTCCATGTGCCTTCGGTCGTCACGCAACATAAAAATGTCTGGCGATTGTTTTATGAAAGAACAACGGATCAGTGCGAAATTTCTTGTTAAATTCGAAAAAAAGGGACTGAAGAGGTTCAGACACAAAAGAAGCATATCAGGTATTGGATCGTGGAAACAATACTACGAGGCCGGCAAGCATTTAGCAAAAAGGTGGTTACACAACTTGAAAATGTCTGGTGATCGTTTTACTAAAGAACAGCGCATCAATGCTAAATTTCTCTTTAAATTCGAAAAAAGGAATTGAAGTGATTTATAGCCTAAAAGAAGCATAGAAGCCACAGGAGCGTGGAAACAATACTATGTCGCCGGCAAACATTTTCCAAAAAAGGAGTAGAATAATTTTTTCACTATCATCGCAGCAACATTGTTGTAATTTCATCGGGCGAAGAATACAATCTATGGCCTTATGCATAAACAGATCAAATTTCACGAGTTTGCGATAAGCCGTTGCTTGTAGCAACTTCTTTGGTATACCGATGTGCCTTCGGTCGTCACACAACATAAAAATCTCTGATGATTGTTTTATGAAAGAACAACGGATCAGTGCGAAATTTCTTGTTAAATTCGAAAAAAAGGGACTGAAGAGGTTCAGACACAAAAGAAGCATATCAGGTTTTGCATCGTGGAAACAATACTACGACGCCGGCAAGCATTTAGCAAAAAGGTGGTTACACAACTTGAAAATGTCTGGTGATCGTTTTACTAAAGAACAGCGCATCAATGCTAAATTTCTCTTTAAATTCGAAAAAAGGAATTGAAGTGATTTATAGCCTAAAAGAAGCATAGAAGCCACAGGAGCGTGGAAACAATACTATGTCGCCGGCAAACATTTTCCAAAAAAGGAGTAGAATAATTTTTTCACTATCATCGCAGCAACATTGTTGTAATTTCATCGGGCGAAGAATACAATCTATGGCCTTATGCATAAACAGATCAAATTTCACGAGTTTGCGATAAGCCGTTGCTTGTAGCAACTTCTTTGGTATACCGATGTGCCTTCGGTCGTCACACAACATAAAAATCTCTGATGATTGTTTTATGAAAGAACAACGGATCAGTGCGAAATTTCTTGTTAAATTCGAAAAAAAGGGACTGAAGAGGTTCAGACACAAAAGAAGCATATCAGGTTTTGCATCGTGGAAACAATACTACGACGCCGGCAAGCATTTAGCAAAAAGGTGGTTACACAACTTGAAAATGTCTGGTGATCGTTTTACTAAAGAACAGCGCATCAATGCTAAATTTCTCTTTAAATTCGAAAAAAGGAATTGAAGTGATTTATAGCCTAAAAGAAGCATAGAAGCCACAGGAGCGTGGAAACAATACTATGTCGCCGGCAAACATTTTCCAAAAAAGTAGTAGAATAATTTTTTCACTATCATCGCAGCAACATTGTTGTAATTTCATCGGGCGAAGAATACAATCTATGGCCTTATCCATAAAAAGATCAAATTTCACGAGTTTGCGATAAGCCATTGCTTGCAGCAACATCTTTATTATGCCGATGTGCTTTCAGCTGTCGCACAACTTAAAAATGTCTGGATATGTTGTTACTAAAAAATAACGGATTAATGAGAAATTTCTCGCTGAATTCGAAAAAAAGGGATTGAAGTGGTTTATGCGCTAAAAGATGCATAGAAGCCATAGTAGCGTGGAAACAATACCACGATGCTGGCAAACATGTACCAAACAGGTGGTAGAATTATTTTCCCTACTGTCATAGCAATAACATCGTGGAAATTTGATCGGGCGAACAATATAATCTATAGGCTTATCCACAAACAGATTAAGCTTCGCGAGTCTGCGCTAAGCCGTTGCTTGTAGCAACTTCTTTGGTATACCGATGTGCCTTCGGTCGTCACACAACATAAAAATCTCTGATGATTGTTTTATGAAAGAACAACGGATCAGTGCGAAATTTCTTGTTAAATTCGAAAAAAAGGGACTGAAGAGGTTCAGACACAAAAGAAGCATATCAGGTTTTGCATCGTGGAAACAATACTACGACGCCGGCAAGCATTTAGCAAAAAGGTGGTTACACAACTTGAAAATGTCTGGTGATCGTTTTACTAAAGAACAGCGCATCAATGCTAAATTTCTCTTTAAATTCGAAAAAAGGAATTGAAGTGATTTATAGCCTAAAAGAAGCATAGAAGCCACAGGAGCGTGGAAACAATACTATGTCGCCGGCAAACATTTTCCAAAAAAGTAGTAGAATAATTTTTTCACTATCATCGCAGCAACATTGTTGTAATTTCATCGGGCGAAGAATACAATCTATGGTCTTATCCATAAAAAGATCAAATTTCACGAGTTTGCGATAAGCCATTGCTTGCAGCAACATCTTTATTATGCCGATGTGCTTTCAGCTGTCGCACAACTTAAAAATGTCTGGATATGTTGTTACTAAAAAATAACGGATTAATGAGAAATTTCTCGCTGAATTCGAAAAAAAGGGATTGAAGTGGTTTATGCGCTAAAAGATGCATAGAAGCCATAGTAGCGTGGAAACAATACCACGATGCTGGCAAACATGTACCAAACAGGTGGTAGAATTATTTTCCCTACTGTCATAGCAATAACATCGTGGAAATTTGATCGGGCGAACAATATAATCTATAGGCTTATCCACAAACAGATTAAGCTTCGCGAGTCTGCGCTAAGCCGTTGCTTGTAGCAACTTCTTTGGTATACCGATGTGCCTTCGGTCGTCACACAACATAAAAATCTCTGATGATTGTTTTATGAAAGAACAACGGATCAGTGCGAAATTTCTTGTTAAATTCGAAAAAAAGGGACTGAAGAGGTTCAGACACAAAAGAAGCATATCAGGTTTTGCATCGTGGAAACAATACTACGACGCCGGCAAGCATTTAGCAAAAAGGTGGTTACACAACTTGAAAATGTCTGGTGATCGTTTTACTAAAGAACAGCGCATCAATGCTAAATTTCTCTTTAAATTCGAAAAAAGGAATTGAAGTGATTTATAGCCTAAAAGAAGCATAGAAGCCACAGGAGCGTGGAAACAATACTATGTCGCCGGCAAACATTTTCCAAAAAAGTAGTAGAATAATTTTTTCACTATCATCGCAGCAACATTGTTGTAATTTCATCGGGCGAAGAATACAATCTATGGTCTTATCCATAAACACATCAAATTCACGAGTCTGCGATAAGCCGTTGCTTGCAGCAACATCTTTATTATGCCGATGTGCTTTCAGCTGTCGCACAACTTAAAAATGTTTGGATATGTTGTTACTAAAAAATAACGGATCAATGAGAAATTTCTCGCTGAATTCGAAAAAACGGGAATGAAGTGGTTTATGCGCTAAAAGAAGCATAGAAGCCATAGTAGCGTGGAAACAATACCACGATGCTGACAAACATGTACCAAACAGGTGGTAGAATTATTTTTTCTACTGTCATAGCAATAACAGTGCGACAGTTTGATCGGGCGAAGAATACAATCTATGGTCTTATCCATAAACACATCAAATTCACGAGTCTGCGATAAGCCGTTGCTTGCAGCAACTTCTTTAGTATGGCGATGTGCCTTCGGCCGTCACACAACTTAAAAATGTCTGGTTATCTTGTTACTGAAGAATAACTCATCAATGCGAAATATCTCGTTAAATTTGAAAAAAGGAACTGAAGTGGTTCGTACGCTAATAGAAGCATAGAAAGCATTGCAGCGTGGGATAAATACTATGACGCCGGAAAACATTCACAAAACCTAGAATGGTTTCAAGAAGAAAAAGAGGACGCGAAAGATGATAGTTCGCGAGAGTCGATTTTCTACTCCGTATTCCAATGAAAACACGTATTCCTGAACTCGCATTTTCAAATCGACTATTTACAATTCATCATTGAAGAGCTTAGTACAAGTTCAGCAAGTTTGCCTTGGATATCAAAAAATGATTTGGGAATGGGAAAAATTTGCGCTAGAATTGTTACACATCCGCTGCTGATGTAATACTACGACATCTTTTAGTATTATAACCTGCTTCAGTCTGTATGCAGAATATGGCTAGACACGTGATATAACCAGATAGTACGTCGAAGATCTAGAATATAGATTTCTCATTTGTGACCTTGGTTTTGATGAGATCAAACGTGATAACTTGCCAAATACATGTAAAGGCTAATTTCCGATTGTTCGCTCGTCTCCATTGGTGTATTAACCAAATTTATGTGTTGTAAAATTGAGCAAAATTGTTTAAGTTCCGGTGTATCCAATTTTGTTGGCTCGTGTGATGTGTGATTGGAGGAGGTAGATTGATTACAATTAGTTGATTGTTATTTTTTAATATATTCACGTCCAACTGGCATGTGTATGTATATATATGTGTAGAGAACGCGACGTTATCACGGTACTTAAACGGTTTTGCGGTGCGTGAAGCGATTCAACAGCAGTTTAACTTGATTTTTCTTGAGGCGTGATCGGAATTCCGCCGAAAATGCACTGTTTCAGCATTTTTAATACCTCGTGTACTCCCTTTCATTGTACGTTGTTCATTTGGAAGAAATTTTTGGCGAGTTATGACGCTGGAACCGTTACATTGATTACCGTACTTTACACGATCGTATGGAAATTCCTAGGCTTATGAGAGGATTTTGGTTATTCGGGAATTGGAAAATGTTCCAAAGAGGTTAAAAGTGCGTGCATATTGCAACTCCTTTAAGTTACTCCAACTGAGTTTTGCTACGCATATAGTCGTAGCTCTAAAATTTTATTCTTATAAAATTGCGCTACTCTTTGTCCGTGGCATAAACATCGGCAAACGAAACTTTTCGTACATTGCGTTACGACACGCAATATAACTTTTGCACGCTTGTAAATTTGATTTTCTCGAAAACCAAGCTTTATTTATCAAGTGACAATTTCGAAGGAAACAGTCTGCAAATTGTCTTGCTTATCAGAGACTCATCAGGCAGCGCTTCTTCCTACCTTACAAATATTTCTCTCAGTTTCTATCAAAGATAAGAAATTCTTAACCAGTGCGCGTTTAGCGATGTTTTGCTCATGTGAAACTCGCATGATAATTTCTAGCGAAATCGATTTTCGTTCTAAATAATCACGAGATGTCGCGTAGATGTCACAAAATGTTATATATCGTTATAGAAGGCTTTGTTCTGCTTCTTTTCCTTCCGCGGCATAACTAGCCTGCAGAAGGAGGCTACGGCCTTCCTGCCCCCATCGCTCGTCAGTAACGCTTCAAAAATCGCCATTTTGAGAGAGTGTCGCGCCGCTGCCCACGCCGGGCAATGTCCCAGCGTGTGCTGCGCAGAGTCTACACTTGCGTCGCACTGGTAGCAAAACGTCCCGGCTTCGGTAACAGGACCATCTGCCCCTCCTTCCATAGGACGGGGAATTCGGCCCGTGATAGGCATTTGTCAAACAGAGTTCTCAGATTTGGGTCTAAGACTCCGGCGACCTCCTTCCACACGCGGGCCGGAACTCCGTCTGGACCCGGGGTCCCGATTTTCTCGACAGTCCCGGCCAGCTCATCTTCGGTGATCGCCGATTCCGGGCTCCAGCTACCCGCGGTGTCCCGTGGTTCCTCCCCCGGTAGCTGTAGCTCCCGCTCTTTGCTTGTCCTACTTTACTCCTCATTTACCGCCCCCGGAAACAGGGCCCCGACGACTTCCTCCAGGAACTGAGGGTCCATGTTCTCCGTCGTGGTGGGCACCCAAGGACGGATTTCGTTCAGCACTAGTTTATACAGGTGGTCCCAGGGATCGGAGTCGAGGGTGGCCAGAAGCTCATCCCAGGCTCGTTGCGGAGGCCTTCGCGCTTCGCGGTAGGCGTCGTATAAATAAGCCACCGTGGCTTCATCCCCTCGTCGCCTACGCCGGGATCTGGTATACCGGCGCCGAGCGCGAATGCACTCCTCGCGGAGATGAGCGATCTCCTCAGACCACCAGTACACCGCACCGGCGCGACGTGGTTAATGTTTCTATAAACTCAAGCTTAACTTGGTGTTTTTATTTGTACGATTCGCTGAACCTAAACGTTCACGCGTAAGCTTTCTCACCATTGGCATCCTAGTTTAGCAGCGAAACTTATAATGTTATATCGTATGAAAGCTGGTACAAGTTTAGCGTATCTATGCAGCACAAGTCTACATCCAATACCAGCGAAGCGATGGGATCAAGGAAACTCCGGATCGAAATAACGGAAATTTGATTCCTCTACTCAGCAACATCAAACATGTCTGTTTATTAGATTAACATAAACGTATAGAAGGTATTGATGTTAAAATGTTTCTTGAGTATTTTGTCAATAAACAGTATCAGACACTTCAACATTCAGAAAGTCGAGTTTCATTGTGTGTCATTTGGAAAAATGTAATTTCACAGTCGATTCGGCTCAGAACGGTGTGATAAATTTATCCAAAGAATATAGTAATAGTTATCGTAATTCTACCCCCGAATATAGAGATGACAACAGGTTATCGGCCCAGGTTCAATAATTAGTTATTATTTTTATTGAAAATATTATTAATAGTAATAATATTGAGGGGCACAGAAGATAACCTAAAAATAAAAAAAAAGTGCGTGATCGATGATTCAGTGTTGAATATCGTAAGAGCGCTTTATCGAATATATAACAATTATATTATATAATAATATAATATAGTTATCAAAAGAACATAAAAATGTCGAGCGGGGCGAGTTTAAGTATTGAAAAGCTAAACAAAAAAATAACAGGGATCGTAAGATTTAGATTAATTGACAGATTCCTTAAATATTTATGAGTTTCATATCGTTCTGTAATTCTTTCAAGAGATATAACCTCACAGAGTTACTAAGTCTTTGCACTTTGAAGCGACGATGCCGTTTTTCGAGTGTCACAAAAAGACACTTCTCCATTATCGCTTTTGTTTGCTGTTTCCGTTTCTATGAAATCATTATCTACTCCTTCTAGTAATCTACTTATTCTAACAATGAAACTATTTTATTGTAACAGTTTATTTAGGTTTCTTCTGCCGTTGTCAGCAGCAAAGAAATCTGCATGCTTTGCTTGTTCCTTGTAAGACACTATGAAAAATCCTATTGAACTTACCAACTCTGAAGCTTTTGTTTCAAACATTTCTCTGTATCTCAGAAATTGAAAGAATTGAAAATTGGAAGATTTACGTAGCTCGCTTTAGTCAGTAAGCCACTCTGTATACGTATAGTTACGCTTTCTAGAGTACTATAGAATCGTTAAGCATGCTTTGGATAATTTTCAATATCCTGTTTTCGTTTGTAATTCCTATTACGATGGCTTTTTCAACACTATCATTTTTGCCATTTCTGCTACACTTACACCATTTTCGACCTTTTTAATTACGTCGTATTTACGACAGTTTCGATAGTTAGCACGTTATTACTTTCATACTAATTCTTATTAAGTATTCAGATCATAGAACATTGACACAATATCCGAATGAGAGTAGCTCTACCGCGTTCCATTGTTGCAATTTTCCCTCATTAATTCCAATATGTAATTATTATACCAATTCGATAGCCATCACGTCAGATTCGAAGTAACAATATTTCACTGAATAAATGGATCATTTATTTTGAAAATATTGTAAGATTAGTTTTTGAAAAAATTGAGGAAACGACAAATTTGCTTTATTTATATTTACATTAAATTTAATGTCTTTATAAGCTATTCATCATTTAAATGCCAAAATATGCGTTTATTTTAATAAATTTAATTTTCGTTACTAAATGATATTGCATAGTAATTTATTTCGAAAGTAATATAAGTTCATTGCCTGTAATTATTGTATTATTTATCATTTTTGTATCATTTATAATCTGCAGAAACTAGATTTATCACTAACCGGAAGACATCGCATCAATATCTTTGTATAAGAATGTTAGGCCAATTACATGCAAAAAATATAAGGATATGATGAAACTATTACATTATATTATAATATAAGGATATGATTAAGCCATACGTCCCGTGTATCATAAGAATTTCAGGACACTTGCACACAACGATCAGAACTGAAAAATAGAAAGTACCTAATACTAATTTTACAAGTTTTTTTACAAGCATATTGTTATAGTAAACAAATAAATATTGAAATGAAACAACAGTATTTTGTTTTCCATGTTCTTGTTTATAAATATACATAAATTTATAAACAAACGTGGATTAAAGCGCAAGATTTTAAATAATTAAAATTGCATGAATTGTACAATTCATCAATTTTCTAGCCTAGTTAGTTCTCAGAGAACATTTTTGTATAGTGAAATTCAATCATTTAAACATACAGAGACGTGGATAAACTCACCGAAGAGTCCTGTTTTGCGGCCAAGTTTCAGGACAAAAACCACGCTCCACTGCGACTTAAATTCAAAAAACAAATATAAACGCAAAAACAGAGGAATCACCACAGATAATAGAGCATGGCTACGTCGTACCGTCGCGTATCGGTACTTTTGCCAAACACGCTATACTCAAATTCATTGTTTATTGTAAGTCCAAAAAATGTATAAAAAGAAGAAAATCAAATCTTGGCTAAATAAACTATTTAAACGCAAACACTTGAATATCTTAAAACGAAGGAAAGTGGACTTGCAACACTTTTAAAATAAATGGTCCTGAATGTAGAAATATGATCGCGAAAACATTTATTATCAATATATCTCAGTTCAGAATGTGCAAAATACATCGGAAGAAAACCTGCTATAAAAGTGATTCAATGAGATTCTTGTTTGTCAAATCTCTATGTATAATCACAAGATATTTCAGAATATTTATAAGTGCTTTCTTGTATAATAAAATAATTCATGTGGCAAAGATTAGAAAATCCATTTCAAGTATATGTGAACCAGCAAGGTTTTGCTTTTGAAAAACGTTAGAATTTTCGTTAGCTATTGCCAAAACAGTTTTTGGGGAAAGAAATTATCAGTACGTAACGTATTATACAGTTGAAAGTTACGCGTAGAAGAAAATTATACGTCGCTTAGGTATCACTCATCCCCTCCTATTAACAGTAAATTACACTCTGAATGAAATAACGTTCGCAATGTCTTAGAAGCATGCTGATCAGGAAGAAGAATGTACATTTTTTAGTATCGTTAGGAGTTGAAAAATTTATTTTTAACAATTTTCCCATCGTTTTTCGGGGAAATGATACGGACATTTTTTACTTGTTCCTTGTAAGACACTATGAAAAATCCTATCGAACTTACCAACTCTGAAGCTTTTGTTTCAAACATTTCTCTGTATCTCAGAAATTGAAAGAATTGAAAATTGGAAGATTTACGTAGCTCGCTTTAGTCAGTAAGTCACTCTGTATTCGTATAGTTACGCTTTCTAGAGTACTATAGAATACTATAGCAACTTTGCGCGCGGGTCTCGCAAGATCAGAATCGTTAAGCAGTCAGATTCGCTTGAGTCTTCGTACGGAGAAGAACTTGGAATCGTTTCGATCGTCGAAAAGGGCACTTGTGTGCTTGAGACGAGAAAGTAGAAGTAATCTACATTCTACAGTTATTCTACAGTTTCGCTCCTGTTTTTTCGTCCAGTCGCGGGAAGACGCGATCGCGTTGAGGCGCGTCAACGGGAGTCGTAAATTCCCGTTACGATTATCCGAATCGACACCGCGATCCCCTTATTTCTTTTGGGATAATAGGAGTGTTTGTGGTTGAATAACTGTAGTCAACAGTTATATAATATAAGTATAATCATAAGTATAATCATAAGTATAATCAGTACACACCTAGAGAATATTTTGAGGTTGTCGGAAAATACAATGTTTGACCCGAGGGTTGACAGTGTTAGCGCGTTATATCCCAAGATCGCCAGCTCCATTGATCGAACTACGAGTTTCGAAGCTTCACGACATCCAGCATATTTCGTACTTGTGCTGGATTAATCTAAAAATTGACTAAAAATTGATAGATGATACGCGAATGGCTGATATTTGGAATCTCGCTAGAAAAGCCACCTCATACGCGATAAATGAACGATCGAACTTTTTCCCATGAACAATGTCAGCCTTGAGTCACGTTGGCAGGAGGCTTCCTCCTCCACGTAAGCAACGAATTCGCTTTCTTCGTACAACAAACACATCTACCCCGAGCTTACCTCTGTGCTAACACAAGAACAAACTTCACTTGTTCTCTGCACTACAGAACAGTTACCATATTTCTAGACTTGATCACCAGACTTGTTCCACAGTAACTGTTAGAATTTAATCTTAAAGTTAAAATAAATTATCTGATCTGTGGAAGACACAATGTTTATGTTAATGTAATATTATGTGATATTTATTGAATAGAACTGCGGAACCAAATGTATTTAAAATATAAGTGAGTGATATGCTATAATTAACAAAGTAGGTAAAGCAGGTAAAGAATTTATGGATTGTTGACAGTTGACCAGTTACTCTCAGACTAACTGTAGGAAGTGTCCCATGATAGTAACATTCTAGTAACAATCAAAGCTCATCGGCAACAGTTAAAGACAGTTCGAGGAACAGGAGTCAGAAATCATTCATCACGTGCGTCCTTTTAGGTCGTAACGTGACGCACGTCGAACTCGAGCAATGACGATACAGAAGTAATACAAACTTGATACTGAGTAGTTACAAACTTCTGTACGAATTACTTTGACTAACCGGGCGTATACCAGCGACTACGTAAACTACCAAGAACGACTATGAGGGACTCTGATGGATTATTCCGAGCTTTCCCCCGTTTCCCTTTTTATAGGGTGCCGAGGTCCTTGGAAAAGTCACCTCTTTTGTGGTAATTAAGATAATAGACTGTACAGTTTAACCCTCCGTCTGCATATTGGACCATTTTCGACCAGCAATTTAAAATAATTTTTTACTTTCTCCATATCTTCCGCTCTGCTTAAAACAATTAAACTGACACGTAGAAATGGAAACTATTAGATGATACTCTAAAACTTTGGAAAAGTATTAAAAAATCGAGCAATTTTTTAAAACAGAAATCTAAAAAACAAAATTGCACACACTTAAACGACCTATTATGTACACCAGGCGACGTGAATACGTAAATAAGCTTGCAAACGGAGAGTTAAAAAAACGTTACTATTAGTCGAGTTTCCAAAGGTATCACTTTGAATGATTTGCACCGAAATACAATAACTTTCTCTCGAAACAGTTTCTTGCATCGTGACAAATAAAAGAATAATTAAGGGTAACAGAGTTACGTAGGCGGTACAACTTTTACAAATAAATTTCGTAACTGTTAAACACTCTACAGTCGAACAAAGAACCTTTGAATTTCAGATTGTAGGATTCCATAAATTAAAGAATTGTAGTCCAACAGATTTCAATAAAGAAGGGGAGAAGTTCCAATTAAAGATAATAGCTAGTAAGTAAACAAAGTAAGAAGTTCCAATTACAGATAATAGCAAGTAAGAAGTTTCAATTAAAGATAATGGAAAGTAAGAAGTTCCAATTAAAGATAATAGCTTCCCAATGAATCGACTAGCAATGCAATTGACTGACATACGAGGTGCGAATATTACAACTGATTAATTTTACTCAAAAGTCGAAAATTAATATTTTATTCTTGCAAGACATAAATCGTTGAATTTATTGCGAACATAACGTCGTAATGTTAAAAGCAACTGCGATGTGTTAAAACATGACGATGATCTTGCAAAGATATTACATTGTTTTATATTAGTCAGGAGAATCTTTTCTTGTACTTATCGCCATAAACATACAATTATCGAATATAGGACACCACTTATATTTGATTAAATATCGAGTAACAGGAAGAGAAAAAGTTAAAAATTGTCATGCTTCTGCATTCGTCATTTATTTATACATATTTAAGAACAATATTAGCTTCATTATTATTTATTACAAAGACAGAGAAAATATAAAAGAGTACAAAATCAATGGTTTTAAAAAAGTACTCCTGATATGAGAGCTTGTTCAAAGTTAAGATTAAAAGTTGAAATTATGATCCAAAATTGAAAAGTCATTTATTCTTTTGTAAGAAGCCTAGACACAATAAAGGCAGCATCAGTAGCCCCATAATATTTATGAACCCATCTCTAGCATTTGATACATTGAGCACATTCTACACCAGCTTTGTCCTTAAAATACTTTCCTCGTCAGTTTCATATTGGGAACATCTTGGGTTCGAAGAAACACATAAACAAATCCGAGAGCGGTTTGTTAATGTCTTATGTAGAAAATAATTAGTTGACAACACTAAGACTCAGAACTAATAAGCTTCTCAAATAACTCTACTTAAATGAATATGAAAATGAATATAAAAATTCACGATGAGAAAAAAACGCACTTGATGGCTTATTACTGAAACGATCGCATTCACGACTTGTGTCTTGCGTTGTCATCAGCTGTAATAGTTTTAAACTTTCCCCGCAGTATTACAGCATTTTGTAAAAAGATGATGGGATCTTTTATTAATAACAAAAAAAATTTCTTTCTATTGATATATATAGTGTTACGACCGTTTACGGAGAGACGCGGTTGCGAGGAAAACGCGTCAGCGAGAGGCTAAATTCTCGCTGCGATGCGTAAAATCGACGCCGCGAAATAGTCGTTCCCTTTGTTTCGGTTAAGATAACAGGGGTGGTTCCATGAAATTAACACTGTGTCAACAGGTTAATATAGCGTATATATTTAACAATAAAACAATATATATTTAACAATAAAAACAACAATCGTACAACAAACAAATTATTTGGCGATAAATACCGTTAATGCGTTAAAGGAATTCGACTTGACTTTTGATACTTTTCGATGTCCCTTAAATTAAGCGACTTTGTTCGTCAGAGCTCTCGATGCGTGTGTCACGTAATTTCAAATGATAACCAAAGATTCAGTAAAAAATTGGGTTTATTGGTAACAGTTATGTTTTTTATTACAAGAAATCATAAGAAGAACTGTTCGGACCCGTCTCGTACCATCAAGGAGGAAAGCTCGGTGTGGGTGTGCCCTTTTAAACTTAGAACGCGGATTTTCGGTAGAAAAGTGAGAGTAGTGATCCGCGATGCCCATTGGTTAATAAATGAAACTGTAAAGACAAAGAGGAGCCGATGTGAGAAAAGCCTGTTATTTCGCCAGACATTTTTTCCATTTCGTCTTAATCTTCTGTCCGCTACTCTAAAGCTTAGAAATTAAAATTGAATTGTGTGCAAATCTTTTTGTGACCAACTGTACGTAAGTCTGAATCACGTTTGCAAAGAAAAATCATTGCTCGATAATACTCTTTTTGGTCAACAATCAATTAGTGCGAAAGGATCGTTGGATCGTGGTTCCTTCGAGACCTTTGATCCTCGTGATCAGTAGGATACATTGTAATAAAAGCAAATTTGACCTTAAATTCTAAGGTGAAGATAGAATTCATCATGAGATCATTTTCAAACACCTTGTACGCATTATATAATATTTTCATAAAACTGTTTCCCCAGTTGCATTTGATATTTTACTGTTAATTTTACGCATTTGTTAATTTAACAGTCTAGTATCAAAAGCATACACACGTATCTATCCTTAACGCGATTTTCATTGCTCTTTTTATCGCAATACGCTCTTTTCGCCTTTGTTTTATGATTGTACTCCTTTTCATTTGCTGTGCTGGCAATTTGTACCGTTTGCTCTCTTTTATGCGACTTAATAGAAACGACAGATTATTTTCTTAAATCTCTTAAAACTCTTTGAATCCTTCTTAACGATTAACGTCTTAAAACAAAACGTCCACCGACGAATGGCGCTTGAGAAACGAATATATCATTTTATTTCACAATCCTTGCAATTGCTTGAGGATACAAAGAACGTAAATTTCTTCCCAACTATTGCTATCTAGATTATTTCCTTTTGCTATCCGCGATTCTACTTCTTCGGTTAGCAATATCCAGAACCATTTGAGAAAATTTATACGTACGTATACACGAATACGTGTATACGTGTGGACGAGCGTGTAAATATACATGTGAAGATGCAATTCGCATTCAATTGAACGACCAAATTAAAAGTTTCCCAAGAGAAACTGTGTTCGTTTATATGCGCAATTGCCTTTTCCACAGAATGCGTATTTTAGAGTGTTTCCGTTTTAACCACGATAGTAACGGTTTTCCTTTTTTCGTTCAATGAAAACACGTTTTTTTCGAGTTTGAAAGCCATTCGAAGGAATGGCTGAACGATCAAAAGTGTAATTTCTCGTCCAATATCATAGAGGGCTGTTTATTTGGTGAGTGAACGTCGACATTTCCACGTGTACGTGTACACAGAACCGGGGCATATGCGCATAAACGTGCCATTCTCATTTAATTCAATGACCAAATTAAAAGTTTCCTACGAGCGCTGTTCCTCGTTGATGCACGCAATTACCATCTCTATAGAATTCTAATTTTAAAGTTCTCCGTGTTCCGGTTGTTATGATCCTGTTCCTTTTCTCGCAATTTATATTATATGGTTTCAAAAGTTAACGACAGGAATGCTTTTATGGTAAAAAAATATTCTATGCAACGTTTCTTTTCATCAAGCGTTCGCAGGTTAGAAATTGAGTAATGGTGTCATAAACGGTACCATTCATTTAGAACCACCTAGAATTTTACCAAGGTCAAGATCAATTTTGCCACTACCATCTTTATAGGATAACGCTATGGCGCTCAAATCATTTTCGAATACTTTCTACACATACAATATATTCGTAACGCTGTTTCCCCATTGATATTTTTGCCACTATAGTCTACAGATACGATGAAATTAACGTTTTTCATTTAGATTTCCCACGTAATTCTTTCCCAAAGTATACGTTATCATAAAAAACGCTCCAACTAGAATTCGTTCTGTCTGTCATCAAATTTCTCTGGGTGGAGGTGTTTTCGAGATCTCAAGGCGACCCGTGTTTTTTTCAGGTACAACTATACGTTCTTTTATCCACCATTTGATGTACTTTCTAATTCTCGTCGAGAAGCCATTAAAGTACTTTTATCTGAAAATGATTAATTTAAAAGACACTTCAATGTTAATTTTATAAAATCGAGTATATGAGCGACAAGGGAAACGTAAACATAAAAGCACCACGTTATTTGTCCTTGCCTTTCATACGATAAGCCTAACAAGATTGAAGTTAAAGTATCTTTCAAGCTATATAGTGACTTACTTTATTTAACAGATTTATTTGTAGCTATACTAGTGGGAAACTATGGTTATTTAACTAAAGCTACTTCAGAGTGTAGTAATGTAATACAATTGCAACTAAATCGGCTCAATTAATCATATATATTAATATAAGTAATATAAGCAATATATAAATAAAATTGTGTAATGCCAAAAATATATTTGTCCCAAGATGTAGACGACCGTAGATTATTAAGAAAGCAAAAGTAGAGTGGGGAAAAAAGTTACAATCATAAGGTTGTCGTAGATGTATTACGAGTGAAACAAAGATTTTACTATATGTATGTATATCCGGCGTAATTTTTCTTGCACGCTCAATGAAATCGATGAGGCGTGCTCCTTTATACGTTACTGCCATAAAACTTCACATAAATTATAGTTACTTCTTTATTGTTTGACTCGTACTTGTTTTTTACGTGGAAAACATCTTCATATACAGTGTTTCTTTAAAGGAAGGACGTAGGATAGTATCGGATTTTTACCTACTAAAACCTACAAGATATACATCACACTGTTCCTCCTGCGCCACGCCTTAGGTCCGTTCTTATGATATTTCGGTACATTCGAATATTCCCGGTGAGACTATGCCTCATGTATGTTTATGAAAGATAGCACGATCGGTGTATTGTATCTCTTTTTATACAATTAGCAACAATTGCGTTTCAAACTTTGTTTGTTAACTGATAATTAGCTGTTGGTATTTAAGTGGCAACCAAAATATTTTAGTATCGTAGAACAATCATAGTTTCCTGTTTCACCGTTATAAATAAATCCGTTAAATAAGTAAGGATCTCTATAATATCCTCAATTTTGAGACTCGGCAAAATGATTTACATGGACGAATATAGCAATTTCAGTTTTAAACTCGACGACACATATTCGCCAATTTATCACGTGTAAGTCACAAGAAAAACTGATGATGTTGTAAACAATTGTGCACTTTGTCGCTAACGTAAAACCTGCCGATCCATGTGTAATGTCAAAAGCTATCTTATAATTCCCAAATGAAGAGAATTAATGTTTCCATCAGGTCGCGAACATGTCTGTACGGACATGTCTGCCTTTGACGTGTCAATTCTTCAACGTCCACACGAACGATGCGCACTGAATAATTGTATGTTATTCAGCCGCAGTGTATGTCCATGTATGAAGGAGTATAAAGAAATTGCACTTTAGTTTATTTAACAACAAACAATGAATGAATAAATGATTATGCCTCTGGTTGACGGCTAAATGTTTACAGTTGACTTGATGGTCATAATATGTTTTGCAACGATATTTGGAACAAAACAAACGATTTTTAACCAATTTTCCTCCGGTGCTTCGTAAACGAAATTTCGATTAAACGAAAAAGCACAACTATTTTTACATTTCGTTTTATATCTTTGTGGCGGCACTTGACAGCAACTAACACCGGACGATGGCAGCGCAGTGGTTAGCGCCTTTGGTTACGAACGTTCGGGATCCGGGTTCAAATCCCGGGGCTCGTAGTCCGATTTTTCTTCCGCGAAAAACAGAAGAAAAGCAGTAGTACACTATCTCGGCCTTCTACAATTTCTAAAAATTATTTATCGTACGTGAAGAAGTTTCAATAGAATGTTGTAGATAATTAAAATATCTGTAAAATGAGACTTGCGATGACTCCAATTTTTAGGTTGCAAATTAGTAGGAAGTGGAAGGAAATCCCTCTTTCTCAAATCGCCCATAATTTTAGTTAAAATTGCCATACGATGACGACTCCTTGTGACAAGTAAAAGTATTATGCAATCGATCCGTGTGTTAGTTTTCGTACGATCAGTTTGTTGTTTTACGACGCAGCAAATGTCAAATTTGCAATACAAATACAAACTTATCTGAATTTATCCTCCGAGCCTTTACGTTTTCTACAAGACCTATATTTTGATACGCAGGATTAAAAGTCTTTTTCGCCTGAACGCTCGGCTAAAATACAACGATAATCGTTTCTAGTTAGTTGTAAAATGCAATAACTTTCGCACGTTACGTCCTGCCGTACTGGGACTTGTTTCTGTCGGTTTCTCCAGTCGTTTCAAACTTAATTATTTTAAAAAAGTATTCCTCTAGGAGGAATTGGCTTCTGAAAAAGCCAGCGCTAAACTATTAAAATATTGAGAGGTGCGACAGGCGTCGTTTTATAGTTTATTACGTGTATTATATGTGCATTTTTTCGTATAGATTGGATGCTCATAAAAGATAAAAAAACGTTTATAAAGTTGTTCCATTTTCATAGCGGCCGATTAGAAGCCTTCAGTGCAGCGAACGAGCCCGCTGGGAGCTTCGCGCGCCATTTCTGCCTCGACCGCGCAAAAACTGAAGCTCATGGAAAAAATCGTATTATCTCGGCAGTTATAGCACCTACAAAGATATTTTTTCTTTAATTTAAAGTTAAAAAAGAATGATTGGTAATATTATTTTCTTATGCAACGTTATTTGAGCATATAAAATAAAAATGAAATTGTTTGTTCTTTTTCTCGTTTGTCGTTATTATTAGAATTTAGTGTTGCACAATGGTATTCTCGTGATTAGAAAACTATTCCTACAGTTTCGACGTTTAAAAATTACGTATTTTTCATTTTATTATTTATCTTATCCTTAATTATCATGGCGTGTATAATTAATTATTAATCGTAGTTTTCAGCCGCCTGTGTCCTGGCGCGTTGCTGATCAAATTGCTGGCTCATGCATTCCAGTGATTTTATAGTCTGTTTTGTACGATTTCGCTTGATTTTAGACGAGTTCGCATATCCGTATTATTTAAAGATCTTTGTGCAACGTTTCATTTGTGACATGACACGGCCCCGCCGCTGTAATTCTGAAAGCTTTGTTCTGAAAACGTTGGATAATATTAATGTGGGATTCTGTAGCACAGCCTCATAATTGTATTCCGTATGACCATGTCGGTATTATGGTAGTTTATATATTAGCAATGTATTGCTCACAGAGACGCGCAAATTTCCTTCTTTAAATCAATATCTAGTTGCCTTTTCTTTCTTTTTAAGTGTTACTTCCAGGTAAGCTACTTGTCTAGATGAATTGGCAAGTATACAGCCTGAAAAAGACGTCTGAAAATCGATATTTAAACGCGCGTTTACGAAATTACGATGGTTCCTTTATGAAACATAAAATCGCAATAGCCTCAGTTATATTAAAATCAGTGTGGGTATAGAAATAGTGCATGGTCGTAATATGAACTTAGTTACATAACTTTGGTTGAAGATTACCAGGAACGACAATAACAATCTGTATCGAATTGCTTTGTCTCTGAACCTTGTAAACCAAAACAACGTTGGTACAATAACACGAGTCACTGCCAGTCTCGAATTTTCCGTTGGCCCGTATGCCGCTACAAAGTAATTCCTGTCTATAATAATTCACAAAGTCTAGACAAAGAGATTAACTTTTTTACCCGTCGATGGACACGTTTACGGTGGACAAAGGAGTTTTTGCTCGCGTTGCATTTTCATCGATGCGTTATTATGCATAAAAATGAATTTTATTTGCGAACGAAACAATACAAGAATATAAACGCATCGAAACGAACAACGAATGTTTTCCATATTTTGGAAGAAAATACAATTCAATGTTTTATAACGTCGAAATCGATAAATCTCAAAGCATTTTTCAGCTAGTATCTGTTTGTTTACCCTTATGAGCTACATATCGTAAAATTTGTGCCATCTTTTTTTCCAAGTTAGAATGTTCGGCTTTAGTACTTTCTAATTGGATCAACTTGCAGAGAAAGAACCCCGTAATGGAATTTAACGAGACTGTATGATACCAGTCAAAGTCGAGGTAGGACAATAGAAACTCATTTTGAGACATCCCGAAGGAAAATTAATAAACGATATCGAGTGTTCGTAAACGATAAAAATTAATTTTACATTGAAAGGATTGAACTCTGTATATTTCACGCCGCTTAAGTGGAAGTCCAATATGAAACGTCATAGCAGGCGAATCCGTGGCGCAACGACTTAAAATTACCGAAAGAGGGTGGAAATGACACAATCCCTCGTCAGAATTTTAAAAACACTACAAATTGTAAGGGAATAATAATTCTCAGACATACAGAAGACACAATTTTTCATACACGTTAATTTCGCAAGCAGACATTAATTTCAGAAATTACGAAACGCTTCAAATTCAAAACGGAACGAAAATGGCGTTACGTCACTGAGCCATATATCCTGCTTTCTCATCCACGATACAAAGATTTGGAACGTGAAACGTTGAATATCAGAGAAATGATTCGCTGGAAAGTGAAACATTTGGTCGGAAATTCTGCCCTGCGTATAGCAAGTGCAGCAAAATCGACCAAGAAGAGTGCTTTCGAATTTCTATACGACGAAAGTAATGACGCTAATGATGCAAAGGTGAATGTTGAATTTGAACCCATATAAATGGCGAAAGGCAAGAGTAACCTAATACTCAGCAATTTCAGAACTTGCTAAAGGATATTTAATGATACCAGCAATGCCGGTTATGTTGAAACGATGCTTCTCATGTGCGGGAAATATTGTTACGACGGAAAGAGGCCGTCTGTAACCAGAACATGTTAATATATTAATTTGAGGTGATGTTGGATGTAAGTGCCCCAAGAAATACTCTCGACTTTCAACAAAAAATGTTTATTAGACAATTAACAGTCAACAATTAACGATCAACGATTAACAATCAACAATGATTAATGTTCAACAATTAACAATCACGTTTCTCGAATGTGTTATGCTACGCCTTTCGCACTTCGTTGTTCGAAATGGAAGGAATCTTTTCTTATTTTTTGTCGTCCCTCAATTTCCCCATTTTCCACGCGTCTGTTAAGCGTCCGCGAGCGTCGCCACGCACACCTTCTTCTCGAACATTCGGTGGAAGAACCGTTAGGATGTTGATGACTCATTGGGGTTTTTGTTTCGATGATATACATTGTTGCCGAATTTCGCTACAAATTTTTGGTATATTAAAACAGACGATTGACTAAACTTGACTAAACTTTGTTAGGCCTGGTGCAGGTTTTTCTTTGTTTTCCCAGTTAAAAATAACGAAGACTGACGTATAACCACAAATCACAATTATCTTGTATCTCTTTTAACAGCAAACTGCGTAAATTAACTGCTATTCCTGAGACGTTATTCTTCAAAAAATAAGCGTACAAAAGTTTGGCGGCCCAACTCTATTTCTTCAGCGAAAACAACACGGTCTCGTATCGTGTTAGAAATGGCGGTAATGTTTCTCATACATATTCTTGACGTTGATATTTCCATTTATATAGGGAAATTTTCACTCGAATGGAAAGTCAAATAAAATTGGAAGAAAGGATATTTCGATGTAGTGTACATGATAAAAAAATATTTTTGCAATGTAAAATCAAAGTACTGTCACATTTCTTTGCGCTTTAAAATGCCTGTGAGAATGTTCAAAAAGATAATTTGTCATTTACTCTTTGCGGATTTGATAACCAAAACACAGTATGATCACATTAAAAACACTGATGGGTCATCGGCAATCTCGAAACCTTTTTTTCTTTTTTGTACGTGGGAAATCCCCGTGAACATTCCGCCGCTGCGGGCAGCAGCAGAGCAAGACTTTTACCGACTAAAACTCCACGATGTCCTGCCTACGCGTATGATAAGAATTCCCCGCGTTCCCTTGATCGAGCCGATCCCAATGCATTGGCACCAGTGGAGGCCATTACCCCTGGCGCCATCCCTCTGCTAGTCGCGTCCCATTGGGGGAGGCGATGGAGCGGCCCTGGGTCGCCTGACCGCCATCCCCCTCCATCACGTTTTCCTATCAGCATGAGAGTTTCTTCTTCGTTCCCTTTCTGCTCGCTCTTTTACGAGCATAACTCGCTCGCAAAAGAGGCGGACAGCCTCGTATTTCTGCGGCTCGCTCAGCAGCGCTTCTACGATCGCCGAGGGGGTCAATCTCTCGCCTATTACGAGACGCAAGGTGTAGCGGGGCAGCTCCCACGCCAGACAAAACTCCAGTGTGGGCTGCGCTGTGTCCCTGCCATCTCCGCAATGGTGATAGATGTCCGTCGTCTCGCGTCCGATTTTCATCAGGTAATGGCCAAGCACTCCGTGTCAAGTAAGCACCTGGGTCATCCTGAAGGACAGCGGGAGACCGCGTCGGCTCCTCCATGCCACCCAATTTGGGAGGACGGCCTCGATGCCTCGATGTTCGCCTCTCTCGTTGATCAGCTGAGACCGCTACTAGTCCCACGCGTCCTCCTCGGCGGTTCTTAGGTCGTCTGGGGCCGCCTTCTAATCCGAGTCCTCTCTCGGGTCCAGCGCTCTCACTCTTGACCACCAACGTCCGAACCTCCCACGGTGGAGTTGTAGTCAGAACGGTCGCCGACGCGTGGGACACCGTTCGGTATTCCGTTACGATTTTGATAGCGGTTATCCTGTGCAACCTCCTGAGGATCAGGATGTTGCGACGCCTCGCCATCAGATTATCCACCCATACCGGGGCCCCGTACATCACTCGGGACACCGAATTGGCCGCCGCCGACATCTTCGGAATCAGGAAGTCGAAGTGCGGCTGCAACGTCCACTGGCTGTCGATGATAAGACGCAGGTATTTCATCAGCGATACCATCCCGTTGGCTTCGTCCGCCATGCTTATGCTCAGACCGAGCGGAGCAGTCTCTCGCCTGTTTTTATCGTAGAACCAGGTGGCCTCCTACTTCGCAAGGGAGATCCTCAGACCCAGTCCGCGCACAGCACGTATCGCGTAGGCCGTTGCGACTTCGTCAATGCGCAACGTCTCGTGCCACCCGCGACCCCCGACCAGGACCAGAGTGTCGTCGACGTAGCACACCATCGTCCCGTCCGGAGGCAGCGGGCAGCGCAGTACCTCGTTCCAAACACCGAGCCCTGAGGAACGCCGCGCTCGATCGGCCGCCTTTCCTCCCCCTCCCTGTTGGCGTAACATATCCACCTGTCGTCGAGGTAGGCGCGAATCAGCCGAACCCGGTAGCTGGGAACCTCGAAGTGTTCCAGTACCGCCACTATCCTGTCCCACGGCATAGTGTCGAACACGTTGACAATGTCTATCGCTGCGCGAACATTACGCGTTTCCAGGAAACCATGTCCTCCGTAAGTACTCGTACGCGTTTGATCGCGTCGAGTGTCCCCTCCGGAAGCCATACTGGCTTTTGTGTAAATCCGGCACCCGCCCTGACATGTGCCACTCCAGACGGGTGGCGATGACTCTCTAGAGGAGCTTGACGATCTCGTCCAGCAGGGATATCGGCAAGGTCGCCGGTCGGCCTTCCTTACGGAGCAGGACCAGCTTCGCCGTTCGCCACGCCTGTGGGTAGACTCCGTCCTTCAAACATCTGGTGTAGAGGCGCCGAAGTTTAGGGGCCATGACTTCTCCCCTGATCCGGCCCCGGATCCCGTCCGGACCCGGCGCCACGTCGCCGGAGGCCATTCTTCTGGTCGCCTTCCACATCTCTTCCTCCTTGACTTCCCAATCACCTGTCCCAATCAACTGTCCAGGTTGAATCCCGCTCTCCCCGCACCTGTAACACTGGGCATGTCAGCGCTACCTGTGTATTGTCCGTCGATGACGCACACCTAACTCCAGGCACCTGAAGCATTGGAGCGGTCTCTTAGGTAACGCGATGACACGTCCCTGTCATAGCAGACCAGTCCCGTGTTCGGGGGCAGTAGGCTGCGGAGATCACGGTCGTACGCTGTGATCAAGAGAATTGGTCCTAAAACTGATCCCTGGGGTACGCCGCGCTCGACCGGTCTTCTCGTCTCCCCTTCCATGGTCTTGAAAGTGATCCACCTTCTATTGAGGTAGGCCCGGATGGCCCTCTGGAGGTACTCTGGCACTTGGAAAAAGCGCAGAGCCTCCAGGATTTTCCCCCACAGGATGGAATTGAAGGCGTTGGTGATGTCCAGAGAGACCGCCAACGCGATTCCGTCCCGAGCGACCAATTCCTCTGCTTTCCTCCTAAGGTGTAGAATGGCGTCAACCGTGGACCGTCCGCGGCGAAATCTATATTGGCTGTCATGCCAGCCTGACTGCCTCTGCTCCATATGTGCCTCCAGACGGGCGGCAATTACCCTCTCCAGCAATTTGCCAACCTCGTCCAGGAGACAAATCGGTCTGTACGCCGATGGAGAATCTGGCGGCCGACCCTCCTTTCTAAGCAGCACTAGTCTGGCAATCCTCCATGCCTGAGAGTACACACCTTCACTCAATCATTTACTGAACAGGTGTAGCAGGCGGGGGGCCATGATGTCCATGGTCTCAGCCCAGACCTGCCCGGGGATTCCGTCCGGCCCCGGGGCCACATCTCGCGCTGCCATCTTCTGCGTGGCCCTGCGCAGCTCTTCCTCAGTTACTGTGGCCTCCGAAATGTCCACTGGTGACGCCCCACCGCCTTGAGTGCATTACCTCACGACCTGGGTGGCCGTGGAGTCTTCCTCCAGCTGCACAGAAAGTCCATCGTCCTCCTCCTGCCATGGAAACAACGTCTTGACCACTCTGTTCAGGAGCGCCAGATCCATATTTTCCGCAAGCGGGGGGGCCGAAGGTCTTAGCTTTTTCATGACCAGCTTGTATGGCCTCCCCCATGGAGCGGTCTCGACAGAGTCTATCAATTGTTTCCACGACTTGTCCTTGGCTTCCCTGATTGACCTCTGCAGGGCTACCCTTGTTTCCCTATAGGCCCTGTACTTTCCTTGGATCTCTTCCTTCACCATCTCCGACGCTGAGCCCTGGTGTACAGTCTTCTGGATCTGCAGCATTCATCCCTCAGGTCTGCGATCTCCTGGGACCACCAGTAGACGCCGGTGTTATCGCGTCTACCGCCGGTGTTATCGCGTCTACCGCCGGTGTTATCGCGTCTACCGCCGGTGCTGGAACGCGGCATGGAGGCGTCGCAAACTTCCACCATGAACTTGTGGAGTTCGCTTGCCTCCATGTCTACGTCTCCCTGCTCCTTGTTCCGCTTGGCGTTCCAGCACCATGCTGCAACGGTGGCCGCTGCCCGGAGCATATCCTTGTCCCTCTCTTTCAGTTTCCATCTGAGAGGGGGAGGCCCCAGGCGACCCGGTGGTTTTCTTCCTGTGCAGTCGCTGCCTTTTACGCTGTTGGGCTGTATTTCCATAAGCACGTAGAGATGGTCTGATAACGTTTCCATCTCTACCGCCACCCTCCAGCCATGGATTCTAGCGTGGAGCCTTGGTGTTGCCCAAGTAAGATCAATCACCGAGGCTTCCCTCCACCCTACACAGGTGCTTACCGAGCCTTGATTGACCAAGAGCAGTCCCAGACCTGCCGCCCAGTTGGTGAGCTCTCTTCCGCTCGCGGTGGTCCTGTCGTTTCCCCACTGCGTCGAGTGCGCATTGAAGTCCCCCAGAACGAGTACTTGGTGTGGAAGACATCTCCTGATGCATTCTCCCATCTCGTCCAGGAAGTCCCCGAATGCGCGGATTCCGCAGTTGGGGGAGATGTATACTCCTACCACCACGATGTCCATCCATTGAACTGCTACAAAGCCGGGCCCACGCCCAACGAGGGAGCCGGAGATTCCAGCCGTACAGGGCCAGGTTATGGCGATTAGGCCGCTTGCATCCCCTATCCAGTTGGAGGCTTTGGGAATGCAGTATGGCTCAGCCACCACCGCCAAAACCACCGCTCTGCCTGATGGTCTGGTAGAGCAGGTCCTGTGCTCTTCTAGCCCTGCCTAGGTTGCACTGGAGGATCTTTGGGAATTCACTCCGCCACCTCCATGGCCTCCTCCCGGCCATTCACTATTCGAGTTCCTCCTAAGGTCTCCTCAGTAACCGAGGCGATCCAGGCCTGAGCCATTGCCTCGGTGACTGAGCCGACCGTATCTCCCATTCCCTTGTCCCCGGTAAGAGTCTTCCGGAGAATCGTCCATCTGATGCCTTTCTTGATCACCTTGGGAGGCTTGCAAGCTTCGCTCCCCATCCTGTGGTCAGCTAGGGCTCCCCGAGACTCACATATTGGGCATCTCGGGGTAGGTGCCATGCAGCCCCGAACTCTGTGCCCGCTCTCCCCGCACCTGTAACACTGGGCATGTCGACGCTACTTGTGTATTGTCCGTCGATGACGCACACCTAACTCCAGGCACCTGAAGCATTGGAGCGGTCTCTTAGGTAACGCGATGACTTTCGCCATTGACCACCCCAGCGCCACTCTGCCTGCTAGCGCTAACTTGCGGGCTCCTGCCACTGGGCACTTCACGAATGCTGACCCCATACCGGTCCTTGAGGTTCCAGTCTCCCAGACTTTAACCTCAGTGGCCTCGCATCCCGCTGCCTTTGCCAGCTCTTGCTGGATTTCCTCCCTCTCCATTGATATATCAATTCCCACGATCTTTAGTTCAGCCATAGTCGTGGGAGTCGATACCTTGACCGCGGTAGAATCCAGCACCTTGGAGAGGTGGGACGCCAGTTGCGTTGCCTTAACTTTTCCGGCATCGTCCGGGACGCTGATTACCATCGCGCCCGTGATCGCTTTCCTGAGCTGCACTCTCTCGAGCCCGCATTTCTGGAGTACCTACCACTTTTAAATTGTTGACGCGCTTTCGGCGCGCATGCCAGTATGGCTACGTCCGTGTAGTTCCCTGGTAGCTCGTGCAGTGGCGCTATTGTCGCGCGTCCCAATATGGCTTTCTCACTGCCATAACCTCACACGCGATTATATTTCATTTGCCACGTCTTTTCCTGACTGATTTCTGCTAGTTCTTATATCTTAAATAGAATGAAGCTACCTAACTTTTTGATTTCAGAATATTCCACGTATAAGACATTATTAGGTTCCCTTTTATGCCAAAACACCAACAAAAGTTATCCATTTTTCAAAATTCATGTTTCAAAAGCACAATTTATTAAAGCATCTCTTGAACTAATTGCTTTTCTCACATTACCAACCAGTAGTTTCCTATGTGGAACAACGAATTGCATCTATCAACGCACAAAGAAATGTGATTCTATTTAAAAGAAATGTAGTGTTTTCAACTTTTGTATATCCTTCCATACCTACCTATGAACAAACTAATAATATCAAATAATTTAGCTCTTGTTGGGAAAGGTTTTTTAGACAGTAAGTAATTTTGTAATATTTTTGAATCACGATCGATGTTGCAGCTTTATTCTATTCAGATTTTGCTACACATAATTTCTTGACAATTGCTAACACTTAAACGTTGGCTAGATATAATTACATTTAATTTTCGGTGAAAAGGTATACTAATATCATATTATTGTTAACATTTACAGCGTACTGGTAGCAAATAATACCTAAGGTTATAACGAAATAATTTTAAGTTTAAAATTCTAGAAGTTGTCTCGAATTCCATTTGCGCTGGATGTGTTGGTCCACAGATAACAACTTCCGTGTTTCAACTCACGCTATTTTACGAGACTCGAATTTTTTCGACTAACACTTTAAACGTGTGAAGAAAAAGAAGAGGAAATTTTATACGAGTTTGCGAGTTTTATAATTTCAAATACTACGACAATTTTCCAAAATTTATTTCAAATTATAGCTATTTGAAGTGAAACTAAAGGCAGATGCACGAGACAACTAGCAATTAAGTGTGCAGAACGCTTAAATACAACTGCGAAGATATTGGTAACACTTTATAGTCAACTTTTATCTTCTAGAAATTTATGGTTAAGATAGTCAACCTGCTTATTAACGTGTAAGAAATAAAAGTATCGTTGCAACTATAACATATGCAGAAATAATTTATACGTAAAAATTGCGTAGGAGAAATTTAGTTATACAAAACTTACGAAGACATCCGCGTTATCGAACTGTTTGCCACATGGAACTTCGAAGAAGTTAAAGCCGCACGTGTTTATTAATCTTTATCTTTATTATTAATTTAAATCTTTAAACTTTGTCATTAAAATAATTGTCACTAGAGTATGATGGATGACAAGTTCGTTACAATCGAGCAAGTCATTACTCTATCAACATCATGAATAACAACAGGGAAGTTTCTTCAGATTATAATCTCTTAATCTGTACATATTGCACTATGTATGTAGCATTTTTAAAGTCTTCGCGAGTAGACGTAACTAACGAAATCCATTGATGAATATTTGAATTTCTGAATTCTGCATTTTATTCACCGGAACAAAATGTATTATAATAAAGTCATAACAGAAGAACGGATACGATGTAATTGACGCTTGAACAATGAAATACAAAATTCAAGATGCAGGCATCGCAAAGATGATACCTAAAATTTCAAATCCTTTTCATACATATCGACAAACATCTTATTAGTGTTTTAATTTTCAAACTTTAACGATGAGGAAATATCATGATATTGGTTGGGTTGGAGCAAAGTACAAGTGCGACAACTACGCGAGTGTTGCCGAAAAACCAATATCGTGACATCTTTTTATGTGGTTTTAGCGTTGTCCCTTTTGAGGATAGGGAATATCCTATCAGAGATCCTGTTCTAGACATACATAAGCTGGAGGTAAAGTTCCCAGGTGGCCTGCTAGAGACCCTTCTTACTTCGATTCATGCTTCGTGACGTCAGACGTCAGTAATTAAATTAAAGTCTCAGCTCTACTATTGTTTCCTTCAGTACGTATAAATAAACAACTAATGTAGAATCATAGGATATTTTAATTTTTTCTATTATATATATACGATCTCGTGTTTGCTATCTACTTCAATTGTCTAGAAATGGACAAATTTTATAAAAAAAAACGTTGTTGGTTCTTAAACAAACTATCGTAAAACGCGAAAATTTACATGTTCACTCCATTTGTCGAAAAAGCGTCTCTCCTTGATGAAGAGGGCGGTAACTGTATCGTCTCATTTATTCTCCAAAGCGGGATAAAGCATGTAGTGAATCGTTAAAACTCTGAAACAGACTTTTCAAGTTGCCTCCGATAGTCTTCAAGAAAACAATTTCTAACTTTCTATGCAGATTACGTTGTACTAGATTCCTAACACGGTATAAATTAATCACTCTCTTTTAGTGTACAATGCCATTGCGTTAAAGTTATATCTGGCAGCAGTGTTTTCAGGAATTTCATTTATACATGTATATCATCCCTCTCCCTTTTGTATATGCAAACCTTAGAACGAACTGCTGAGTTAATATTTTCATTTTGCGATAATTTATACATACGACTTAATAACCTAAATGAGTTAACAGTAACGTTTTGGGAACATCACAGTTTCGGCTTGAGGAAGTTGTATAGCGGAGGATTAAGAGGTACCGTTAATTAGTTGCGCGCCCCTCTATAAATACATTTGCGCAGTCTCTACTCCAGACTTTCAACCGTACACTTAATTTAATATCCATCTGGGGCACTATACCCATTTCTCCCTTTTTATATGAAATTTTTAACACCTCGCCCATTACTTTTATCTTCTCTTTTTACTCCATATACGCTGACTACGAAAACCGAAAATTCAAATGTATGTATTTCTATATCTACATCTCGCTCCTTCTCCCTCGTTTCAACGTTCGAACAAGCTGATCTTGCTCCCACGTCCAAAGCAATTAATGACTTTTAGTCGCATCTCTTCAAAGATAGATTTCAACAAGGCGTGTGCTTCATCTCCGACACATCCTCGACTCATCGGCACGCTGCTAGTGGACAACCGACATAGCCTGCAGACAGTCTGGATAGATCCTTTGGCGACTGTCGGCGGACGATATATGCGGACAATGTCTGCCAGTGTAGACGAGGCTTTAGTTATTCGGTCCCTACTCGCTTCCGAAGTTTTGACATTTAAATTGGGGACATGCTGTATAACGATGATAAAACGTTTCCTAATTCTGAATATCCTTTCGGAGACAATTGCAGCATATGCTTGTAGCTTGGTTTGTAAGATATTTTTACACATCGCCATAAAACAGGTGAATGGTAGAACATTGGGATCACTGACTGTAAGATAATCTTCAAATAGAATAGACTCTCTGCGAGCTATTCATATTCAAATTTTATATAGCGATGCAACGAGAAACGATCATCTTGTAGTTTTAACAAAAAAGAAAAAAGAGAAACTTAAACTCAATTCTATTACTTTATTTATTCGTTGTTTTGTTAATTTAACTTGTAACGATATAATATACAAGGTGTTCACGCTATTAGTTTGCAGCATTTTTCTCGTAAACGATAAGTACGTGTCCAGATTTTAATTTTTTTAAGACATATTCCTTTTTTGTATACATCGAATCCTCCCATTACCGTACGAAAAGAGGTATTAGGACAACATAGTCGAAGAGTGATTAGCGTAAAAGATACTTTTACCTTAATTTTGTAGAATTTATATTACTTATAATAATAACAGTACCGTGTTATGTCTTCTCTCGACATTCATGTGATATTATAAAAGATTAAAATTAAAATGTCATCATTTTTTCCCTGGAATGGAGAAAGAATTCGATGTATGCAAAAGAAGGTTTCCATTTCAAAAAATAGTGCAGTTGCAAAATACACATGCATTTTGTCACTTGTGAAAAAAATATTACCGTGGACATGTAGTTCACTTTGAACCATTCATCTTTTTCCTCTTTCATATTTTTTGCTCATACTTGTCGTTTACGGTAGGAAACGCTGGAAAATAGTGGCGTAAACATACTGTACATATATCTCGTTTTAATCGATCCACGTAAATATCTCTTACTATATATTATTCCAGAAAGTGTTTTAAACGAAACTCATTTGGTTTCAAGGCAGATATCTTGACCAGACCATCGTCTAGGTGGATGCATTTTCCACATTCCAATGTGATCTCTGTTTCTTTAAATGGAACTATTTCGATGTTGTATTTATGAGTCTTAGAAGATTAAAGTTAAAATATCTTTTAAACTATGCACTTTTTTAACCCAAATACCTTGATACCTTTGTAGAGAATTAAAAGATGCATCGAATGGTATATATAGCTCCATTTAGAAAAGCACAGGTCTCTTCAAAATCTCACAGGTTATAGAAATAAAAATATCACAGGACGTCCCTTGAAACAAAGCAAGTTTTATTTGAAACACTTTTTCGATTAACCCGTACAAATGACACTAATAATTGTCTATTCATATAGAACGTCAATCCGTAGCAATACCTAAACTTGAGAAACATTTTGTTACGAAGTAGAAAAATGTAAAGTAAAACGGCGAAACAAAAGAATAGTGAAAAGGAACACCATGATCGAAAGAACATATTGTCAACAATCTTATATTCACTAGCAGGACCTATTCCGCAGTTTATTATTATTTGTTCGACAGTGGGTTTCTTCGCGTTGGCTATGTCCCTTGGTACACGATTCTCTTCGATATCAGATAATCCTTAGGAAAAAATACAGACATATGTTCGTGGAAAACCGGTAGATAACGGACAACAGTGAAATTGGAAGATACGAGTAGCATTGCTCGTTTGAAAAAGGAGAGCTCCGGCTGACTTTCATCGCTGGATTAGGGCTTTTCTCTCTTTTCTTTTTATTTTTTTTTTTTTTTACTATCACCAACAGAGAACGTCAGAGAATGTCAGCCGTGTGACACGCCGATTATGATTCGTAGATTCATAGAGTTCATCATTCATCAATCGTGCAAATTTAGAAAGTAAAACTATATATCCAGCACTGTCTATAGGAAACTATTGGAAATGGAAAAATTGTGCCAATAAACGAATTTTGTGTTTTTAATCGACGAATATAGTTACGTACATAAATTATCATTTGTTTAAAAAATACAGGAGAGGTCCCCTTAAATATATAACATAATTACAAAACTCGAAAGTGGTGAAAGTGGTTCCACCGAAAAGTGTGAACGACGAATCCGCATTCTTGGTTCAAAAAGGCACACTCACACCGAGCTTTCCTCCTTATTGGTACGAGACGGGTCTATGACAGTTCTTCTAATCTTGTTGTAGTCAACCTAACGGTCTTACCGTTAAAACAGTCATCTACTGAACTCAGTTAACTAGTTATCATAAAAATTTTTGCGATAGTGTCGGTTCGTGGTTGTGTCTATGAGGCGTTTATTCCTTGAGTCCACCAACAATTCGTAGTAACTAAAGAAGTCCACGCCGGTGATAGGCGTGTTAACGTCCGCTACTGTAAAACGTCATTTCAGTGTTCGTGGCAATGATAGGTCGAGGGACATTAGGATGGTGCGTATTAGGATCCGCGTAGTTTGTTGCGCGGGCATACGCATATATCGGCACCGGTGTTCACGAGGAAGGAGATCCTCGAATTCCTGTGACGAAAATGCGGCGGAACACCAAGTTGCTGTTGCACGCCAGGTTTACGAACGGCTGTCTCGTTTCCCCTGGTTCCAGCTGCTAGTGTGCAATGTATTTTACGGGCGCCTTACCTCAATGTGGACATTACATAGGACTCAGGTTCCCTAGGACCAATCGAGGTTGGGATACGCCTAACCGACGCGCAAGGTACCCAGTACCTTGCTACCTTGAGCAGTTAGGCCTGGCAGGGGCTATCACTCGCCTCAGGTCAGACGGGGCTGTTTCTAAGCCCTACCATCTCTCCAGGACGGTTCCGGATTTATCTTTTCTTAATCCACATCTCACTGTAGCTTCAAGAATCAGCTCTTACCTATTGTACGCCTGTAGCCGAGCACCCTGTATATTGATGTCATGAAATGGTTCCATCGCGATAAAGACGATGATCACGATGATTTTATAGAAACAGAAACAGCAAACGAAAGTGTATTGTATTGTTGTATTGTATCGTGTATTTTTTATTAGAGTGTGGCTCGTACCCCAGTAAAATCTTTGTACACATAGATTCGCGATTGATTGATTTCTTTTCTTTTCTTTTGTCTGCCCCTTGTGTTATATTACAACGATTTCATGTAATATTCTGTGTAGCTTATTAACTAAGTCTTACTTCATTATGTCATATTATCACAAGTTTGAGCTCTGTTTTGTCATGACCTGTTATCCATCGTATTATATACCTTGTAACATATTTTCTTATCACGCTGTATACCGTATCAGTTTATTCTGACGTAATTCTACCTATTTGCGGTTACTGTGGTACTGGGTTTCCTTGAGACTCGCGTGCCTACTCTGCCAGGCACAGTGTCCTTATCTTCATGCTGCCCTTTATAAAATTTGTTAGTTCTCATACTTGTGCCTTTTGTTTGTTCTTACCGTCTCTACCCACTCTTTGCGTTCTAGCATGTTTGGTCTGATTTTCTCGTATACAGGGCATTTTCTCAATATATCGTTTCTATTTTTCAGTTTTCCTATATTGCGTTTTCTTACATTTTGCGCCTTATTCCGGTTTCTGCTGTTATTGTCCATGCGAAGGTGTCGATGAAGAGCTACCTTCTCATATTGAATCCTTCGTAGGATTCGAAAACGGGCATCGATAGCTCAAAGTACAAAAAGAGTGTATTTGTATAGAGCAACTTACGTCGAAAAAATTATTATGATAATTAATCTTTATCTTTATTGTGAAATGTGAAAAATTTGAAATCAGAAAAGTAATTGTTCGAAAATTCCATTATGCGACCGGTTTTGTCTCCTTGTTATATCGGGCAAGAGAGGTTCTACCGTATAATGAGATTATTACTTTGTTCATTTTTCTTGTAAATATTTGTCCATTTTCACGAGAATTTATTTGTATAAACTCCATTTTAGTTAATAATAAATCAACGAATTTTGTTATTTAAGTTTAGTGGAATTTGCGTTTGATTCTAAATAAAAAAAATATCCAATCCGCTGCTATCTCTGTTCCTAATATGACAGAAACAACTTTTATGGCGACAAAGACGCACCTGCAGAGAAGACAGCTCTGCATCGCTAACTTTTGTTGTAAACAGCATTCACGTGATATACGTAAATAGTTTGGACTTTCGCGAAGATTGTAAAGTGTAATTAGTAAGAAGGCAAGGAGCGTAGGATAATCTATGTAAAGTGTTTTCATTAACATATTCGTTACACTTATCCTCAAAATACTACAAGCGAATAATATGTACAATATATATGTACGAATAAGTGTATTTATGGAGGAATGTATGAAAGTATAGAAATGAATTAATTAGGAACTTAGACTAGGTGATGAATCTAGGGAATACAGATATTAAGACATAATACACAGAAAGAAAATGTATATTATCCAGCGGAGAAGAAGCAACTTTCGGAGTAAAGATACAAATTGGATAGAAATTATAAACAGAAGTGGAGAAGTAAACCTGACAGGACTAAATGAAATTATATGGAGTGGGAAGAGAGAAGAACAGACTGGAAAGGGAGAAATATCAAATAACTGAAGAATAGAAAGGAGAAAGGTAAAAAGATAATAAACAGGGAAAGTAGAAAAATAGGCATGGAACAGAAAGAATAATATGCAAAGAGTACAAAAGTGATAAGAACGTGCGATAATTATACTGTGAATTTTTATGTATTTATAGAAAATTTGAAAGTGCAAAAGCGCACAGAATGAAAATATAATATAAAAAAGCATATAAAATATTTAAAATCTAATGCTTTTCATAATGCTTGTTGCGCGAAACAATTTTCCACAGAGTCTGTGCTTTCTTGAATATATTTTCAAGAATATGAATTTGCATAAAAATCTCCAGTCTATTGATACTGGGATGTAGAATAAAAGTATGAAAATAATTTAGGACAGAAGAAGAAAAGTGATAAGTAAAAGAAAAAGTGGCCGAAATAGACTGTTATAATTGTTAGACAGTAACTTATTATTATTAAGTAAATATACTAAATACACCAAATAAATAAGATCTTTGGCAAGAAGTACAGACGAGATTTACAATTATAATGAACTAATAAAAAATAGACTTATCAAGTACTAATCAAATTTAAGCTCAAACTATTAGGACGGGTGAACTCTTTACGTGTCGTTTACAATATTCTCTTGCCTCTGGTGAGAACCGCCACCACGCCAAAAGTGCTATAAAAATTGATGCTTATAAGTTAACGATTCAACCACCCGCTTTGTTTCCTTAATTATTGCCTTTACAAGTGTGTCGCTCGCATAAAAGCATCGTCTCGGAGGTTATAAAAGCTAAACGCCACTATAACGTCACATTTGTTTCACCAAGGAAATTAACCCTTTCACTGCTCAAGTCGTAATAACACGTTCTGCGAAATGCGTGTCTGCTATACTGAACCCATAAATTTACGGATTCGGCATAGCGTAAAATCAATCGATTGCAACCTTGTCATAGGAATGTATAGAGTATTTTAACTGAACGGGATCACCTAATATTTGCCTTATGCATCTTTGTTCGAAGAAACTTCTCAAGGCAAATCAAGACTATTTCGAGGGACACATTTTTTCTCAATTTCATTCTTTTTGGGAAATTTCAAGCACATCGGTATCTTTTAAAGAGAACCCTATATGTAGACTTTTGTATCTTTTTCTTCTTTTGTATTCTGTACTTTTTGTCCTCCCTGCAATAGTATTAAGGCACCTGTGTTGGAAGATGGAAATTTCAATAAACGTATGTAAAAGACAATGAATACAAGAATACATTTTATGAAATTAATGCCAAAATATCTTTTAAACTATTTTTGGGCACTGATATCTTGGTTTAAAAGTATACCGATGATCCTTGTTCTTTCCACTGATCCATGTGTTCCTTGACGTAATATAACTTTGCCTGGAAAAGTTTTCACGCTATCGTAGATATAGCAGATACTTGTGTGATTCCATCTAGCTGAGACACCCTGTATATGTACACAGACTGGGTCACGTAACTGGAAAATATGATTACTAAGCAAGTACTTATTTTAATGTGTACATTGTTTCAATCAAAAGTTGGTTTCAAGAGAGAAATAAAGAGTCAAATAAAAGATGCTTTCCAGAGGGATATAATTTGACCGATGTGATTAGTTTTTCTGTAGGGAGATGCGCAAAGGACATAGGAAAGCAGGTTTCTTTCTTTCAATGTGATTTAAATGTCGTTTTTTGTTTAAAACATCTGTCGTAAATAAATCCTTTGAAACACTCCGCGTCAAAAAGTATTAAGGCACGATATTGGAAAAATCAACAATTTGATTTGACAAGATCTGAAATATCTCACGAATTACTAATTTTATTGACATTTTACCTTTCTGCTATTTATCGACTTACTAAAGAATGCAGCAGACGTTTCGTATAGGAAAAGTGCATTCGTTCACTTTTACATAAAGGAAAGTTTATATTCGCTAAGCGATCTGTATACGTATCATTATGAATCGATTCTTTGGAGCATTATGCATAATAATAAAATATCTCACAGATTGTTCTGTTCCTTAATGTTAATGAGGAATTTTCTATTTTGATTTTACCTGCTCTGAAACGACTGCTGCGATGCGATGTACTAAACGTTATGAATGCGTGTCGATGCAGCTTGTAATTGAAAGATCCGCGCGAAACTGTTGACTGATCGTTTCGACTGATGAGACGATTCCATCTCCGCGAACGCTTGCGATCGTTGACGAGTCGGAAAAGGCAGCTTGGAAGACTGTCAACTGATTTTTACGACTGATGTAACGACTCTGTCTGCACGAGCGCTTGGAGCCGTGTCTACGAACACTTAGAGATGTTGATGAGTCGAGGAATGCAGATGGGACTGCTCTCTTCGAGTACTGACAGACAGAAACGGTTCTTTGCTTCACGTCTGACGGAGAAGGTGTTAACGAATCGTAAACACGGACTAGACCACGCTATTCGTTTCTAAATTACCCATAATTATGTTATAAATTGCCCACGGAAATCCTCACGTTTTTGTTCCTTTCGACGAAACATTGCGTTTACAAAACTCGTCGTATTTCATATATTTCGTTACGCTCTGACTGATAATTCGCAAAACGTAACTGTTACTTCGAATACTAATCAGAACGTTGCGGTTTCCACTCTCTTTCAACTCTTTCTTTATCAAACATCTGATCAAAATTTTTGTTGTCAAACTGGACCCCTGACATATTTTGACACTTAGTTAATCTGTAAACAACATCAGCTATATCGAGTCTAGCATTGGGAAAACCCAATATTCTAGGTGAAACGTTCATCCCGTGATCGTGGCTACGTTCGGCGACTAGTTGTCGCCTCGAGCCTAAGCTCGTTATCTCAAGTCTCGAACAATTGTGTTTGGGTTATTTTGTAAAGGCTACAGTATTGGGGGTTTTCCAAGTAATTCCAATGGAGGGGTCCAGTGTCCTTTCATCTCCGACATATAAATATCTGTTCACGCCGATGAAAATGAGAATTATAGTGCATAAGAGCGAGTAGGCAATGTGGCCAGCTTCGGTGCGTGTATGAGAGCGTAAGCACCTGTGCAAGAGTGCGTGAGTCATATAAGGTCATTAGCGTCTAGTTACCGCGGCCACTTGTCGATCTTGCACCATCAGGCGAAGATTCGTTACACGCCCCTGATCCAAGCCCTAACGTCAACCCGACATCAGAAGTGGGATCATCACCTTTTGTAACAATGGACCAGCTCATGGCCATCATGAATCAATCGAAAAGGGTGAGTGTGGAACTTAAGGAAGTATCATTACCGCATTTCAATCCCGAAATCGCGAGCGCCGACCCGGCCGCATGGTGCTCAACTGTCAGTCGGTTCATGGAGAGAAGGCCCATCCAAAGCGACGAGTTATTTTTCACCTTAAGCCGTGCGCCGAGGGATACTGCCTCACAGTGGCTCACGCAGATACTGGTCGATGTAGACTTAGCTGGAGGATGAATCCACGGCAGCCTATGGTATACGCCTCCGTTCCCTCCTTGGGGCAAGGTAGGATCATCTAACCGCAATTGAGATAGTCAACGCCACCGTTCTTCATCATCTGAGTTTGTACGACGAGCGTGTTGAGAAAGTAGTGCTTACAAGCGACGTAAAGGCTCGGGACCAATTTGCGCCTTCGTCAGGAAATCCATCAGCGGGCTCCGAAGTTAAACGGCAGAAGCTACCTGACCCTCCGAATAGGTGTCGTTACTGTGGTGTCCCCGGGCATAAGATAGCGGAGTGCCGTACGAGAATGAGAACCAAGAGACAGGAGAATCCACGACGCCAGGAGAGAAGTCGACCAGCTGTATCGTCCAAGGTGTCCTGCTTCAAGTGTCGCGAGGAGGGCCATATCGCACCCAACTGCCCGTTGCTGCGGAAAACAAATCGCGACTCTGATAACGAACGTCAAGTCAACTCCTGCGTGGTGGAGTTTCCAACTGGTAAACTAAGCCATCTGGGTGACTCGTTCTCGTTTTATTTCGATTCTGGAGCCGAATGTTCGCTAATCAGAGAGTCAATTATGGCAGAATTAATTATGGCAGAAATCATAAGGCCTAGTAACTTACCGTTCGCGAGCCCTATGTTACTCGTAAAGAAGGACGGTTCGGATAGGTTGCGCGTAGATTTTCAAGAGCTAAATAAAAATACGGTCGCGGATCGACATCCAAATCGCGGACCAAATCGCGAGGTTGCAAAAGGCGAGATACTTCATTAGCTTGGACATGGCCAGCGGGTTTCATCAAATCTCCATTCATCCCGATTCTACAGAGTATACAGCGTTTGTCACTCCTGACGGGCAATACCAGTATACAACGATACCGTTCAGATTGAAAAATGCACCGTCCGTTTTCCAGAGGGCTATTCTCAATGCCTTGGGCGACCTCGTCTACTCTTACGTCGTTGTCTACCTGAATAACGTCCTAATTATCACTAAATCGGTAGACCAAGCTTTAGAGAGACTGCACATCGTACCAAGTACGCATATGCCTAGTGTGGCACTCAGTGTTCCCACGACGCGCCCAGTGTGGCGATACGACCAAGTTCAATGCTTTTACACATGTCTAGCGTGGTAATCAGGTGTCGGATCGAGCATAATGGTTCACATACGCTTACGGGTGGTCATATGGCACAAAGAAATTAAATGCGAGATCAACACACCGTTACCGATTTCGATTCATGTATCGTTAACACTATGGAAATAACATTTAACATAGTGTTCTCACGAACGCGCAGTAACATGATCCAGAGAAGTGAGAGCCGTCTGGGTACGAGATCGAGAATGGTCCATCATGTCATTACGCTCTGACTGATAATTCGCAAAACGTAACTGTTACTTCGAATACTAATCAGAACGTTGCGGTTTCCACTCTCTTTCAACTCTTTCTTTATCAAACATCTGATCAAAATTTTTGTTGTCAAACTGGACCCCTGACATATTTTGACACTTAGTTAATCTGTAAACAACATCAGCTATATCGAGTCTAGCATTGGGAAAACCCAATATTCTAGGTGAAACGTTCATCCCGTGATCGTGGCTACGTTCGGCGACTAGTTGTCGCCTCGAGCCTAAGCTCGTTATCTCAAGTCTCGAACAATTGTGTTTGGGTTATTTTGTAAAGGCTACAGTATTGGGGGTTTTCCAAGTAATTCCAATGGAGGGGTCCAGTGTCCTTTCATCTCCGACATATAAATATCTGTTCACGCCGATGAAAATGAGAATTATAGTGCATAAGAGCGAGTAGGCAATGTGGCCAGCTTCGGTGCGTGTATGAGAGCGTAAGCACCTGTGCAAGAGTGCGTGAGTCATATAAGGTCATTAGCGTCTAGTTACCGCGGCCACTTGTCGATCTTGCACCATCAGGCGAAGATTCGTTACACGCCCCTGATCCAAGCCCTAACGTCAACCCGACATCAGAAGTGGGATCATCACCTTTTGTAACAATGGACCAGCTCATGGCCATCATGAATCAATCGAAAAGGGTGAGTGTGGAACTTAAGGAAGTATCATTACCGCATTTCAATCCCGAAATCGCGAGCGCCGACCCGGCCGCATGGTGCTCAACTGTCAGTCGGTTCATGGAGAGAAGGCCCATCCAAAGCGACGAGTTATTTTTCACCTTAAGCCGTGCGCCGAGGGATACTGCCTCACAGTGGCTCACGCAGATACTGGTCGATGTAGACTTAGCTGGAGGATGAATCCACGGCAGCCTATGGTATACGCCTCCGTTCCCTCCTTGGGGCAAGGTAGGATCATCTAACCGCAATTGAGATAGTCAACGCCACCGTTCTTCATCATCTGAGTTTGTACGACGAGCGTGTTGAGAAAGTAGTGCTTACAAGCGACGTAAAGGCTCGGGACCAATTTGCGCCTTCGTCAGGAAATCCATCAGCGGGCTCCGAAGTTAAACGGCAGAAGCTACCTGACCCTCCGAATAGGTGTCGTTACTGTGGTGTCCCCGGGCATAAGATAGCGGAGTGCCGTACGAGAATGAGAACCAAGAGACAGGAGAATCCACGACGCCAGGAGAGAAGTCGACCAGCTGTATCGTCCAAGGTGTCCTGCTTCAAGTGTCGCGAGGAGGGCCATATCGCACCCAACTGCCCGTTGCTGCGGAAAACAAATCGCGACTCTGATAACGAACGTCAAGTCAACTCCTGCGTGGTGGGGTTTCCAACTGGTAAACTAAGCCATCTGGGTGACTCGTTCTCGTTTTATTTCGATTCTGGAGCCGAATGTTCGCTAATCAGAGAGTCAATTATGGCAGAATTAATTATGGCAGAAATCATAAGGCCTAGTAACTTACCGTTCGCGAGCCCTATGTTACTCGTAAAGAAGGACGGTTCGGATAGGTTGCGCGTAGATTTTCAAGAGCTAAATAAAAATACGGTCGCGGATCGACATCCAAATCGCGGACCAAATCGCGAGGTTGCAAAAGGCGAGATACTTCATTAGCTTGGACATGGCCAGCGGGTTTCATCAAATCTCCATTCATCCCGATTCTACAGAGTATACAGCGTTTGTCACTCCTGACGGGCAATACCAGTATACAACGATACCGTTCAGATTGAAAAATGCACCGTCCGTTTTCCAGAGGGCTATTCTCAATGCCTTGGGCGACCTCGTCTACTCTTACGTCGTTGTCTACCTGAATAACGTCCTAATTATCACTAAATCGGTAGACCAAGCTTTAGAGAGACTGCACATCGTACCAAGTACGCATATGCCTAGTGTGGCACTCAGCGTTCCCACGACGCGCCCAGTGTGGCGATACGACCAAGTTCAATGCTTTTACACATGTCTAGCGTGGTAATCAGGTGTCGGATCGAGCATAATGGTTCACATACGCTTACGGGTGGTCATATGGCACAAAGAAATTAAATGCGAGATCAACACACCGTTACCGATTTCGATTCATGTATCGTTAACACTATGGAAATAACATTTAACATAGTGTTCTCACGAACGCGCAGTAACATGATCTAGAGAAGTGAGAGCCGTCTGGGTACGAGATCGAGAATGGTCCATCATGTCATTACGCTCTGACTGATAATTCACAAAACGTAACTGTTACTTCGAATACTAGTCAGAACGTTGCGGTTTCCACTCTCTTTCAACTCTTTCTTTATCAAACATCTGATCAAAATTTTTGTTGTCAAACTGGACCCCTGACATATTTTGACACTTAGTTAATCTGTAAACAACATCAGCTATATCGAGTCTAGCATTGGGAAAACCCAATATTCTAGGTGAAACGTTCATCCCGTGATCGTGGCTACGTTCGGCGACTAGTTGTCGCCTCGAGCCTAAGCTCGTTATCTCAAGTCTCGAACAATTGTGTTTGGGTTATTTTGTAAAGGCTACAGTATTGGGGGTTTTCCAAGTAATTCCAATGGAGGGGTCCAGTGTCCTTTCATCTCCGACATATAAATATCTGTTCACGCCGATGAAAATGAGAATTATAGTGCATAAGAGCGAGTAGGCAATGTGGCCAGCTTCGGTGCGTGTATGAGAGCGTAAGCACCTGTGCAAGAGTGCGTGAGTCATGTACATGACAAGTTCAAACACACTTTTATTCGCTTCAGATCAAAGTATTGTTAAAATTACATATCCCTCCACGGACCTTCAAATAGCTGAAACAATTACGTTAAAATGCTATGCACGATGTCCACATTTTCGTCCGCGCCACTTTGTCAGCAGATTCTATGAGTGAAAATAAGAAAAAATTTCGTATAAACATAAAATGCTTTGTTAAGAAATGATAACAATAAATCGAAATGACAACGTATTGGTTTTTGTTCGAACGCAAAGAATTTGTGACGTGTTCAGTGATGTGAAAAGAAATCAATTTTTGATAGATGTAAAGTTTGTGTTTGTAAGAACAGACGATACTTTTGAATGGACATTTTTTTCTTGCTTTCACTCGTAGAATCGACTGGCAAAGTTATGACGAAAGTAAGGACACCCGGTGAAAGAGCAAGGGAGAGGGTATATTAGAATTGAGGTCTTCTTTTCTGCCTAATTATCACTTTTACTCCTTGCATGCTATGCCGTCTATGGTACCAATACATATGCATTAACTGTCATAAATGCAATTTGTAAATTACTTATAAATCAATTAATCGAATGTTTAAGAAAGAAATGAATTATAAAAATATTTCGAAAAGGAGAAAAGAAGAAACTACGTTCTCTAAAACGAAGATGATAGATTGTACTATTTGACCAACAAACTTCCTAACGTTTCCATATAGCAACAGATCTAACAGAAATATTCAGCGATCAACAAAAATTTTGTTACTAATTTTGTTTCAAATTCTATAAAGAATGTTAAGAGAGGAAGAGCGAAACAAAGATAATGTATACAAATATTTCCCCTTAAATATATATTATACATATTACCATAATTTATTTATCTCCGTAATTTTAGCAAATTTTGTATTCAATATAATTATAAACATAATTCGATATGCAATTACCTTATGGTCAGTACTAAAACGATATTTAAAGTACCAAAGAATGCTTGAATAAATTAAAAAATTGAAGATATACAGAGTGCTCCAATTTTTTCTGCCATACTTTATTTCCTATTCTCTAGGCAAAATTAAGAAAAGAATGTCGTATAAACGTAAGCGCTTAAATGCTTTATTAAAAACCTATAACAAATATAAGAATTGATAATGGGCTGGTGTTTCGTCGACACATTAGAAGAAGACATTACAAATATCTATTTCATATGTTTACTCAAACTTTGATATTTACTTGCCAAGATTGTTGATTTTGTCAACCAATGTGTGGTTGGTTAAAAACGAGATCACCAGATATCACGCCAATAGATGTTTACATGTGCGTAGCTGTGCAGAAAAAGTTTAATAAACATAAATTAAGTTTTTCTTATACGCCAGTTTCGCATTCACAATAATGGCCAACATTTATTTGATACAACCGACTTTTTTACATCTTACATTCTCTGAAATATCAAGATAATCTAGTGGTTTCGCTCGATTCCTTGATCACGCCGTGCTTGCGGGGTGATCAGTGGTGATCTTAGTCATTGGCCCATGTCTAAGTATTCTTGAATAACCGCACGATACGCGGTTTCCAGTTGTTTGTCGCGTTAAAATCGCTGGTAAAGAGGCGTGTCTGTTCATCGCAATGGACTTCGACGACCCAAGTGAAGGAAGCTTCTCGTCGAACAGCAGAGCGACGATGTATCGCCCTTCTCTGGTGCGTGGGACGGGATTTCGGGAATGCTCCTTGCATTGTCGTTCCGCTTCCGAAAGGTGCGTGGTGGACGGTCCCTCGTCGATTTCCCAATAACGGGCGAGATCCGCTTGTAGATTCGTTGTGGCGGCGCGAAACGTGCGTGATGTTGATTGAGAGGCTGGGCTTCCTCCGATGACCCAGCCGAATCGTGTCTTTTGCAGGCGCCGGTCGGGTTCGTTCGATTGATTGATATTGATTTATCCGACGCATAGTGATGCTAGTGTTGGTCCTGCGCTCAATAAGATTTCGATCGGGGCAGACCTATGGAATCTTGGATCGGCTAGTTGGAGATTTCTAGGTATTTGTATCGTTCGGAGCTGAGGGCGAGATATGTCCTACAGCGCACGCTACAAGAGGCGATTAAGATCGCCAAGGATCGCGCCTGGTCTGACCTGGTCGAAACAGTCGAGTCCGACCTATGAGGAAGGCCATACAGGACGGTGACACGAAAACTTCGCGTGAAGGCAACAACTGAGATGGAACCGGCGCTGCTGGTCAAGGTCATCGGGACGCTCTTCCCCCCGCAAGAGGATACCGCGGCGAAACAGCCCGGACCGCTGAGTTGAACACAGAATTAGAAGTCACCGAGGATGAGCTGTGGGAGGCCACCAGACGAATGGCCTCCCGCGACGTGGCGCCGGATCCGGACGGCATCCCAAGCCGGATCAGGTGGGAAGTAATAGGAACAACGGCGAAGCTGGTCCTGCTGCGTAAGGCTGGCCGACCGGCGACCTCGCCGATGTGCTTGCTGGACGAGGTCGGCAAGCTCCTTGAGGTCATGGCGGGTGCCGGATTGGCACGAAAGCCAGTACGACTTCCGGAAGGGAAGCTCGACGATCGACGCGGTCAGGCGCGTACGGGCACTTACGGAGAGTATGGTTTCTCGGAAAGGCGTGGCGTTGGCGTAGCTCTAGACATTGTCAACACTATGCTGTGGGATAGTGCCGGCACTGGAATACTTCGAGGTTCCTAGCTATGTCGTTCAGCTGAAATTGAACTGCACGGTTTCTGCGACGCCAGAGAGAAGGTATAAGGGGCCTGCGTCTACCTTCGCACCACTAATCCTGGCAACCATGCCTGGACGTGACTCCTCACTGCGCGATCAAAAGTAGCGCCGCTGAAAACTCAGACCATTTCACGGCTCGAGTTAAACGGAGCACTTCTCACATCCTTAACCTCCGCTAAAGAGAAGTCCCTAACGATCAAAGTTTCTCGGATTATTTATTGGACTTCCATACATACTTCCATCATACTTGGATTCCACCATCATCCTCAAGTGGATCAAATCCTCACCTCACACATTGAAAACCATTGTTGCTAATCGCGTGGACAAGATTCAAACGAAGATCAATATCACCACACCAACATCGTCAGTCACGGCTCTCATTATCGAATAGGAACATCGAACTAACCTTCATTCAGGGATACAGGCCGTACTGTACGCGGTTAGACAGCGCTACTATGTGTTTCTCATACGTAAGCGGGACGCTTATCCCGACGGTGCTCCCTGGCTGCGGGAACGTGGGTTTGCCAACCCCCATAGACTCACATAAGTGAGCCCTCCCTGCGGAGCAGCTAATGTGCAGACGGCAACGAGTATTTTGGATCGTGGCATCAAACGGCTGGTCCGTCTACTTTGTCAAGCCGATCCAGACGAGTCCGGACAACCGCCAAGCGCGAAAGTGTTGGATAAGAGACGCACTCTCAACGGCGGAAGATGTAACGACCGGTGTCTCTGTGCGTAGCCCGGAATCCATCCCTGGGTCGAAGCGACACTAGCTGTGCAAATATAATTACTCGGGCCGCAATAATCCTAAGAAACTGTATCATTATAAAATATATTCAAGTCGAGACGTTCCTTATGGTTATTGTTCCATCAGGTAAAAAGTGGGGAAACGTGGGTTTTCCCAATTTTCCCGAAATTTCCACCCGCAAGTCACCAGTGGTGGGGCGATCAGCACCCAGCAAGAGTTTTCCTCTGCGATAGCATCGTCACCAAACTTCACTGGTTTCACATCTACAGATCAGTCAACATTTCTAGACGAGTTCATCGTCCTCAGACCAGTCAATATCTCTTCATTAGTTTTCATCTTTAGATCAGTCATCTATTCCACTTATATCAATACGCACGGAGCGTAACTCTCTATTTCTAAAGTTGTTGGAATAAAGTGTAGATTGTAACCTGTTAACTCAGAGTTGTAATCAATTCAGCCACCTCTATTATCCTAAACGAAATAGGGGATCGATCGTAGCGTCGATTGTATAATCGTAACGGGAACCTACGACTCCCGTTGACGCGCTACGTCGCGATCGCGTCTCTCTGCGAGCGGTCCAACACCTAGAGTTTTTTCAAAAATAATGTACCTTTTTTCTGTTACGTTGTAGCCAATGAAAAGACGAATCCAACGCTCTATAAAAAAGGTGAACTTGAGTTGACTGCGAAGCTGTAAATCGAAGAAAATGTTCAGTACACATAACTGTTACTTTAGGTCTTGTACAAATACGTATATTTAGTTCTTAACAGGTTTACATGCTGAATACTCGTGCTGGTAAAACATAAATATTTTCAAGTTTTCTTATGTTATATCTGATATTGAATATATTATTATTTACATACGTTTAATTTACTCACAGGAAAGCTGCCGGCGGTCTACGCATCCCCTTTTAATGAAAGTGTACAGGTTAGTAAATAAATCGAATATCGAACGAAGCAATGAAACATTTCCTATTTTAGTTGTAGTTTTTATTATAGTAGGTGCATGTATTAGTCGCTTTAAAATCTCCATTTGGATTTCAATACTTTATGAAATGCAATCAGCTCAACTGCTTATATATAATTTATTAAATACTATTTAAAGAAATTGATTTCTATATTTTCAATGACACGGTCGTAAGATTTTACGTAAAATACCATACACATGTTGTGGTTTGTATAGCCACATAACGCGCTGATTAAAATTCATTATAAATATTAGGTTGTCCGAAAAGTGTCTTTCTTTCGCAAACGTGTGTTTTACAACAGTGCACCTTCGTACAAACGTGAAACCAAGTTTGTGAAATGTTATCTCAACAGAACGAAATGGATCGTACGTATTTCGACAAAATAATATAAAACAAGAAACGTTGTGCGTCTATTATTTCCTCATAAAACGAAAGAAACTTTTCGGGCAACCTAATATTTTTAAATAGTATGTACCCTAATGTAGTATCGTAAATTATTGTGATTTACTTACAATGAATGGATTGTACAGATGTTGATTAAACAGAAAAACGATAGTTGTTTAACATGAACTAATCACGATAACCTACTATAATTTAGACAACTCGATAGTTAATTTGCAACTCTCGTCGCAACGGATCCAACGCTCACTCTCTTACACAGACCATACTCTTTCGACAACGCTAGTGTCACGTCGGAGGCACAAAAGATCGCGGAATTAACGGATCGCCGGTAATCTCCTCGCGTTGCGGTTCGAACGAAACGATTCTTTCACAAACAGGCTGAAGAAAATAGACTTTGTATACAACAATGTATTTATTGCAGAAATCTGACGGAGTGACGGTTACAACAGTGCGGTTCGGAATATTAAGACAGACTGATTCGAGATGCTAGAGCGGACTGACTTAACGCTAGTTCAGGAAGGTCCTTTTGCCGAGAGTGTTGTCCCTTTGGAGGGGGCTCGTTTAGTTATTGTTTCAACAGGCGCGATATGCGGGGTGTTCTGGTTACTGAGCGGATGGTCCTTTTAGGTGTGTGACACTAGCAACACTCTGACTTCTCCACTGACACTGACTGTGAATTCGTTTCTCTGCCTTAGCATCCCTTTGGTCCCTTTGTCTTAGTCTCACCACGCACGTGTTACGCAACCGCTCGTGGCCAGGGTCACGTTGGCTTCTTCTACGAAACTATTCGATTGAAGGACCGACGATACATTGATGGGCCTGTCGGCACCTCGGCTTTCTCGCGACAATGTTTATGATTTATCCGATATTTCTTAGGCCTTTTGTTCACGATACTACACTAATATCGCAATCTCTGTTAAATAACCTATTTTAATTTAAATAACTAAGTATATTACTATATACTAATAATTGCGGCGAATGAAGTTTCTAATTAAACAGATTCAGCATTTATAGAAATAAATGACTATACAATGTGGGAAAAGGTAAACATGTGACAGCAGCATTAGGAACTATGATTGCTTCAAAAGGGGAATGAAACACGTGTCACAAATAGACGATTAGAGAACCGTGTTATTAAAATATAGTATCTGTAGGATCATAAGTGAAGATCGATAGACTGGTGAAATCAGTTGTTCCAGCTTCGATATGTATCGCTTATCGACAATCAATGCATCGATATAAACGGACATAACACTTACAATTTAATTCACTCGACTGTGGTATAATTCACTCGGCGAATATCACCTCGTATGTCAGCAACATCAAAGAGAATTATTTGAATCGATTGAATGTTATCCGACATGTAACCGCATCGACTGAACGAGTTGATTAATCGTGGAATATGGCAAACCCACTCAACGAACAGGCTATTTACGTGATATTCCGTAATTGAATTGACTAATACGGAAAACCAAGACATAATAGCATGATACACCATTTTGTAACACAACCAACACAGCTGTACTGGAGAATGAAACATAAGTACATGTACAGTTATGTTTCCCAATTTCTCGATTGCTACCTACTCCGAATCAAACTTGTTTATTACTATGAAATCACAATAGTTTATATTTTAGCATTGGAAATCGTTATTGTTACCTTTCTGTTGACTTTTTATTATGTCCTGTGTTTTAACTAATCTCTTCTTAACACTTTATTTAAATATAGGTACCATCGTGTGTTAAACTATGAGAAAAGTAATTCTTTGCAAACTAATTAAGAAGCGGCTTTTTCTTCAAATTTCTCGTAACTTTGTAAATAATTCTTGTCACGTTCGAGTTAAGCTACCTTAATATGAAAATAAGTAGACGGGGTGTCCCACTAACACTGTTACAGGGCGACATCCTCAATGCCTTTAATAATAAAGCTGCTAAAAGAACAAATTTTTCGCTTTGAAGAGAGCAAATATTATGGTGAACAAAAAATGTTCACCAGGTGGTATCTTTCGAGATCTCAAAGTCATCGATGTTGTTTTAAATGGGATTATTAACCTACTCATATTGGAAAACCATTAGTTTAGTAAATATTTTAACTTTTATTTTGTGAAACCTGTCGTATGAAATACAGAGGGCGTAAGGCACCTTTTTCGTGTTTATTTCCTTTTTCTTTCATACGATGCGTTCTACAATATAAAAGTTAGTTAAGTTACACAAGTAGGTTAATAATTTTTTGCACAGAATCTCGATCTGCATCGACCAGTGTATTAAAAGATATATAATTCCATTGAAAGAAAGAAAGCCGACCATCGCATGAGCTACAGAAAACCTAACATCAGAATATGCGAATTTCGAAATATCTTTGTCTTACAATGAATAATTTTATTATGTGTAATTATGATTGCTGATATCAAAGAAACAGACTTGTGAATACAATTTCTTTTAAAACAGAAACTCCATATAAAGAATTCCTCTGAATTTTAGTTTGAAGCCTTATTAGAAATTCTTTACACGAGTCATTTAATTTACAAAGTTTTCCATCGTCTTCGACTGTCCGCTAAAGGTAGAAAAATCCTGCTTTTAACGTTAATTGTTTTCTCTTATACCGTATTCCCAAGAACTGCCATACCGCCACGGAATTAGTTCAAAAGACTGTATCTCATTGAGAGTTGGACAACTAGTTGGAGAAAGTCAATCCACCGCTTAACAATGCCATCAAAAGCATTGGGACGTTCAGTTCTACTTACCTTTACGTAGGAATCTAAAATTACAGCTAGGACTCTGCTTATCCCATGCTGATAAGATCCGAGCTTTCCTTTCTTTTCCCGTGTACGTTTGCTTTCCTTCTTCTCTCCTCCTCACTTCTCTTTATTTATCTACTTTCTATATATTACATTTACGACTCGTTATATTTTCATTGATACGTATCGCACATTCGCTGCAATAATAACAGAGCACAAAATTTAAAGTTATTTGGTTATTGGTAAAACAGTTGTTCTCTGGCAGAGTTCTATAAGCGTGGTTCAAAATTTCATCATGCAAGAGCAGCATGTTGCGTTACAACGAAACTGTAACAGCTTAGAACATTCAAACTCGTTTTCCCTAAAATTGTGGTTTTTGAGTTACATCGTTGTCGCAGCAAATGAGCCATATGTACAAGTAAAATTAATAATGAAATATTATCAAAAATGTATGACATTTATCAACGTTAATTGTATTAGTGTCCATTTTCTTATGATCCAATGCATACCACATCATAAAGAACTGGACAATGTATTCTTATTGTTTCTCATTTCTAAAGGTAAATAAGATCCTCCATTTTTTTATGATAAACATTACATTATGATTACATCATGATAAAGTCGCACATTATATCGTTCCTATAATCAAAGCAATTTGATAATGTTTATTATCAAGTATTTACAAATTAACGAATTGAATAAATTTGTAATACATCTTCTGTATCTATTAAAACCTGTTTGGACCTATGGGATCCAACTATGGGCAACAGCGAGTAATTCCAACATAGAAATTCTTCAACGATTCCAATCAGAAACTCTAAGATTCTTAATAGATGTACCTTGGCATGTTACCAACGAAACAATACACCGCGACCTTAAGATACCCATAGTTAAAGAAGAAATATCCAAATTCAGAAACAGATATAATACAAGAGTTAACAAGCACCAAAAGCACGACGGATCAGATCTGCAGACTAAAAACACAATAACCTTTAGATTTAAACATTAAATTCAACTAGAATCAAACATACTAAAAACTCTTATAATACAAGTTACAGTACCACGCCAAAATAATTTACTTATAATTCTCAATGAGAATTGATTGTAAAAAGTCCACCTAATAAAATTAAAAAAAAAATCTTCTGTATCGATAATGGAAATTCTACACATACAACAAAGTTTCATTAAGAGTTGAAAATGCAACTTCTTTCATCCACAATAACGAAGATATTCAGAACATTCTAAATAAATGCTACTTGGATACATCGTACTTGCGTATGTGTGTATGTGTATCTCTTACACATTTCTTAGACATACGTATACTTCTTTCCTCGCTTACCTTTACTGTATTTTTAATTTGTTCAAACGTACGCGTATTCGTACATGTAAAAAATAATGGTACGTAGCTGTAAATAGGCACATAACCAGGAAGCCTACGGCTGCAAAATCCTATATGCGTGTACATATGTGTAACGATAATGGGTTTGGACTGTTGCGGTTATGAGACATTCTGAAATATACACGCAAAGGTTATACAGTGTATGAACGTTGTATTTGCTTTGAAACGCTGACAGAGATACAATATTTGAAGAGAAGATGAGAATAAATTGAGAAGATGAGAATAAAACTATACAGGGTGCTCGAAAAAGTCCAAATTTATACTACGTGTTAATGGAATTAAGTAGGTAAAAAAAAGTTGGGAATTCTCATTGACAGTTATTGTTGATATAGCTTAAAGCCTCGAGATCTCTGTCACTCGTTAGGAATGTATTCAAAATGCGTTTACCACTATTACCGCAAGTAGAAATTTCGAATATTTGTTATAATTATCAAAAGAATTGATATAAATTTTTGGACGCTATAACTCTTCAATAAATCATTTTCAGATACAAATTTATATTAAATTTTTGCCCTGCTTGACCTCATTAACACGTAGCAACTAAAAGTAAAAGAAGTTTTTCATTAACATAGGCTTTATGACGTTTTATTAATCTAGATGTGTAGTGTGTTCGATTTAAATGTACCATGTACGCTATTATTTCGCTAACTTTTGTACACGTGAAAAGGTATTTTATATAAAAGTTATTTAATTTCATGGACGAACTTCAATATTTAGTATGGAATATTTATAGAGATTTTAAAATGTTAATACAATTTATTAAATGGAAATTTTGTTATTATCATTTTATTTTACGTTACAGGGTGATTTGAATGTATGTCTTTGTCTTTGTCGATGTGTATGCTTTATGACATTTCATTTACTTAATAGGTCTAGCTTTGCTGTTTTATAGTCCTCATTTTCTTATTCACAAAACAAACTTTTTATTCAAGGCACATAACAAATCTCAATTCATCAGTTTTAATATACATATATACTGATATTGAAAATTATTTTAATAAGGACATTTAATAAAGAAATTTTAATAAGAACATTTAATAATTATAAAACATTCCGGATTTGAAATAAAGTACCTACAGGCGACGATATATTTCACTCGACGTTTAAATTATTGTGTAAAAACGTCCATTTCATTTAATTTAGAATAATATAATGAAAATTGAATGCCAACAATGAATATGTAATATAATTTGCAATTCAGTATAATGTTAAAATTTCCGATAGTACTATATTCCAAACTGTTATAATGGATACAAATCCTATCTGTCAGATATATTTTTTTTAAATCCAGACCATTTACAGACTAACTCATAACCTGCTCATTCAACTCTGAGAACCTTTCAGACAACTTAGAGTGATTCTAAAATAACATGATAAAAATTTTCGCATAACAAGCGATTAGCACACAATTTGATTTAACGTTTAAAATAAGATGAATTAAAATGAATACAATTTATTTGTAAATCACTGATTTATGAAATTAAAGATATCAAACCTACGAATCCAAAATTTTCTTGCCAGTTAAATGACATTTTCTCTAGGCTTCGGATCATCTAAGCTCTGCTTTCACACTTGTGAATGGCTCGAAATGAAGCGGTACATCTTCGCTACTGCCATCGCTGGTTGCATGTTGGCTATTCATTTCTCCTTCTTCATCATTTGACAGATTTTGCAAAGTAACGTCTGGAAGAATGTGCTCGATTATTGTGCGTTTTATCAAATCGCTCTGTTACGCTGGACTTATCATAAACGTTGCATCCTAGTATTCCATGTAATATTGCAATAACTTCATCTATGTCATTTGCGCTTGAGTCTAATTCCTCTTTTTCTTCTATTGTCCCATGAAGCAAAAGTTTACCTCGTGCTCTCTTCAGTGCTTTGTTTTTCACGTTCAACCAGCTATTTCTCACCGTATTATCGCGGTTCTTTAAATTTAACCTTTCATGAATATTAATTACGTCTTTGTTCGTAATTATGTCTGTGGGTAGCAGAAATTCTATAGAAGCAAGTATGTAAACACTTTGTACGTTTACACACAGTATCAAAATAGGAAATGTATCGTTCATACAACAAGACGTCAAAATAACAGAATGATCATATAACGGGTGTTTATACAGTGGAGATTTTGCTGGAGCAGCTTCTTTATTGCGAATTACACCCGCAAACGACAAGCCTCGGCGTTCTTTCCGAATTTTCTACTTATTGTTTGCTCTTTGACGCTTCCCTGGAGAGAGTTTAGAGCGATGTCTGAGGCGGTTACACCATCTTAATAGTGCGCACGTAAAGCTGCCGTTTCGGTCACCCAATGATTTCCAATGACCTTAACCCCTTGCCTTACGATGTAAGTTCCAATAGCATTTGCCATAAGCAACAATGGTCAATAAACAACAAAACACATGGTCGGTCGAGCCATTTCACGGCTTGACCGAGTGCTCAAAGTTGAGCAAATTGCACGTACTTTTTGATATATAAACGCACGTGCAAGATACAACTAATTTTATTTTGCAAGATATTTGATAAATAATTACAACTAATTGGTCATTGAACAAGAAAGATTTATTATCTTGAAGTAAATAATAAATCAATAACATCGACGTACCACGTCTCTCACTAACTGTACCAACATACTGTAGGTTAAGCGGTTAATCTTCGCGCGTGCTATGAATTTCACCATCCCGAATGACTTTCAGAAGCTTTTAGTCCTCGTTCCTTGTCTGTTACAAAGATATTAACAAAACGACGTATGTAAGTAAAACGTACTTCTCCGACACCGGGTACACATTTAAGGAGCCAACACGCTGGGCGGGGTATATACGCGTTGTATACAAATATTTCCACATTTACCATTCTGTTGTGATTTGCGTTCGATTTGAGATAGTTTGTTCATTGCTTTACCTCGCTAACGGCACCTAACCAGAACTCTAACCCATGTGCAACAAAACAATTGCGCACCCAGTATTTGTATCTCCCTTCCCGTATAAAGCGTTAATAACGTTTTAACAAACAATCGACAGCTAAAATATTTTGGGCTAACTTTGGCAACATATGTCGAAGTTGAGGTCACCGAAGATCGGTCCTCTAAACAGCAGTTTTGTGGACCAATTTTATCGATGAATTGAATTCTTAAATTTGCTACGAGTTATGCAAGAAGACGTTTCAAACACCTGCAGACATAAGATTAGGGCTTTAGGAAGTTTTCAGACGTTTCTTTTCTTTTTGAGTAGAACTTTGTAAATATTACAATCGAGTATTTTTGTGATTACTGCTCGTAGTGTGGTTTGTTTAAAGTCTTTCAGCTGAGGTTCGTTCGCGTGTGCGATGATTTTTAACCCCTTGCCATAATTTTACGTGTCCGAGTCGTGATGAGAATTTTGAGCCAAACTTGAATATAAGGAGGAGATTACCAGACTGGCAACAAGATACAGAGTAAGAATAGAAACACACCCGAACCAGCTGGCAGCTGAAACGTGCAACACAATAAACATCGCAAGAAGACTAAAAAGGAAACACCCAGTAGGCCTCATAAAAGATATAACTTAGAAAAAACGAAGATGGTACCCCGCTGGGGGTAGCCACCCACATGCTATATTTTTATTTTTATTTTTTTTTATTCGCTAAGATAAAATATTTTACCAAATGTCTTCCTGGACAAATTGTAAAAATTTAAATAAATAAACTAGAAAAAAAACTTGAATATCACGAGTCCCACTCGTGGTCTTAATCCGAGGCCTGGTGTGAATGTATTGAATAGTGTCTTTTTTCTCTCCGCGACTCAGTCGCACGATCTCATGTTTTAAGTTTGTCTCCGCCACTTAGGCTCCTTTCCCGACCATTCATTCGGGCGCAACTTTTGGGCCCGGATTCTTCCGAGTTCAATGGTATGGCAAAGGGTTAAAAATCTACTTTGTGTCTTTTTGTGCAGTTTGAATAACCGTTTCTGCTGCTGGAACCTTATCAGGCCTTATCAATAATCATGTTTTATAGAGGTAGATCTTAGAGCTCGTCGATAATGAGCTGCCTTTTCCACTTAATGGACACTAGATTCTAATCGTTCTTATTTATAATTCTGGCGTATTTTACTATTTTTCCAATCTATTTCTTGGTGCAGCGTATGCCACCAGGTTGGTCAATTAGTATCTGTAACACGTTTACCGCTGTATGGGTTATGTAGGTGCCATTATGAATCTCCCTCCTGTACGGTGCCTTTTTCATCGGACCTGCCCTATTTCCGAAGCTGATGTTTCCGTCATTTTGCCGCGTTTCTCAACGAAATAAACACTAATCGAGTCTCTGCAGGATAAAGTAACACAATATAACGAAAAATTCTACTGGTCCCATTTGTCCCGTACTAAGAATGGAAGAATGCTGCTCGTTATCAACAGACGGTCGTTTTAGGTTACATTTATTATTGAAGTGAAGCAAACGTAGATTGTAATAAGCGCCATATACTTAATAAATCTTTCAAACGTGAAAATGCAATATGAAACATATGTCGAAATGAGTACCACGCTGCCAAACAGGAAAGTACAATACGGCCATTCGATTAAAATTCCTACGGGACGCTGTTCCCTCGTACTGCCAAATAGGAAATCCTTAATTATGTTTATGATTTGTTTCCCGTGAGGTAGTTAAGAACTTGGATAAGCTGTGGATCTGCTTTCATCAAATTCGAATGTGATGTGTTCGGTGGATCTGAGTACTTGTCACACTGTCGACTGACTTGTTTTAAATCCAAATTTCCCGTATATTACATGGTGTTCCGTTAGGAGTTGTTGAGTTGACAGAGTCGATTAATGGTTTTAGAATTTTTGTAAAGTGGCTGGCTTTGTACATTTGATGTTGTTGAGGACACGGTGTTATGGATGTGAGTGTGGAGAGAGAATTTCCCAAAGTGAAATTACGTAGTTTGTGGAATTGTGAATATTGAATAAAGCGTGTGTTACGAGTTCTGCCTTTTCTTCGTTCGGAAAAGCAGATTCTGCTTCGGTTTTCGAAGCAGGGATTGTCGAGGATTTGCTTTGTAGGGCTTTGTATACTTTGCACTTTGTGAGTTATCTGCAAAGTTGAGAGTGTTAAGTTTCTGCTGCCATTGTGCTTGTCCTAAGTGGAGTATATGGTGGTGTTTCTTGACAGTTCGCATTTTGGATGTTCGTATGTTTAATTCTGTTTTTAATGAGTCCTAGGAGTATGTCGTTTGATGTGAAGATCCGTGTGGGAATAGACTTTGGGTTTGAAAATGGCTTAGTCGTATGCTTAGTAGACGATCTTTTGCAGTTTGTTTACTTTCCTGTCTCTCTGTTCCAGAGGCAGTGTCTTTGAAGCAAAGCTTTTTTGCACGACCCACTCCATGTACGTTAAGGTTTTTGTTAGTGAGCATGATTGACAAATAATAGATTACAGATGATAGGTGGCTTTACAATCTGTTTGGATTGAGAGGTTAAATTGAGATGACGCGCAAATAGTCTTGTTATTAGAAACAAGGCAAATATTTGCAAAAAACGAGGCGCGAGGAGAAAAAGTTGAAACTATTTTAGAGTTCAAGAAGCAAAATTTACTAGTTTTCGAAATTACGATGTATACAGAGAGTAAGATGTGAGTAATCATGGTACAAAGAAAAGCAATGATCGAAACATCAAACACGAAATTCTCGTAAAGACGAAGTTGAAATTAATTCCAGGAACATTCGTCGCGTAATATTATTCGAAACGGATAAGACTATACCGCAAACTTTCATCAACTATAGGACAAAGAGAATTAAATTTTGCAAAACGATATGTATGGTCGAAGAGAAGATGGCAAAGAGTTACAGGTACTTGTAAACGAGAAAGAATTGCATGTCAACGATGAGAAAATGATGAGAAAACCAAAAGAGGAATTGACGAAAGTATGAAATGAGTAGCGCGAATATTGTGATTGGGACAGATATTGGATAGAATGGAAATACTGGCATCGTATTCGTTCAAAGTCGAATAAATGGCGTCATTTACCGTGATTTAACACAAGAACAAAGTAGGAGGCATGCGACACATATTGCAGGCATTCACCTCATTTTTCAGCAGAGCAGTATTGCGATTTATAGCGCTGAAATTGTGAAAGATTACTTTTCATCTGAACATATTCCACATTTACATAAATTAACCAACATACCTGTCCAATTTGAATACTATCGGGAACTACTGGGAACGTCTTGTTTAAATCTTTCAACGCGCAAAGCCTTAAATCATTATCTGAATATTACGAAACTGATATACAGGGTGTTCCAGTGTGATCTGTAAATCTACAAATGCGAATTATTAATAAATGACTTGCACATCACCTACCTCTCGTACAAAGATGACATACATACGTTTTCTTAAATCAAAATCATACAACTTTTAATACACCAATCGATCTTGACATTCTCAATAAAAAAATAGTATCCTATTTACCTTGAGCAGCAGATACTTTAACTTTTATTTTGTGAAAACTGTCGTAGGAAATGCAAGGGAAGACGTATGGCTTTTGTATCTGCTTTCCTTGTATTTTGCACGATTTTACAAAATAAAAGTGAAAATATCTGCTAAACTTATAGTTTAGCTAGACACGAATAGGAATAATAATTTTTTGTAGAAAATGTCAAGATGCATCGATTAGTCTGTTCAATTCTTGTCTGAACCATTCTTTATATAACGGGTAATTCATAATTTATAGATTAAAATCGGATGAATGATGAATATTGTTGAAGTGATCGTCACTTCTGAGAAAACTCAACATCTGGTCTTCGGTTTCTCAACCGCCTAAGGTCTTCGAAGGCGCATAGACAAAAGAATGCGTTTAGGAAAGGCCATAAGCGGTACACGTCCGACCTTGGTTGAGGCAGTTGCCTTTAGTCTAAGGGTAACGTTGCTAGAGAGAGGATCTGGATAGGCTCACATAGTACCACATATTTTGTAATTTACTAGTCACAAAATATACACTTTCAATACCTTGCAGTTTGCTCACGCATTACTTTAATTCCATCCACTGAATAATCTTAACAAATATGACACAAATACAAAAATTGTTACAAACATATGCCCTATTTGACCTCGTTCACGAGTTATTGCGATTCTTATATTGGAATAATTCTATCTACCTGTTCACGAACAGAACTCGATATCCAACAAACAGCACCTAGAAGAATGAAGAGAGCAAAACAGTCAGTGACAAAAAGTCTCCAGACTCGTCTTGTGTCCGAATGCAATGCAATTTGCTCAAGAAGAAACTCGCTATATCTCGAAAACTAGGTCAACCAGAGTGTATGTTTAAATGACATTTTTTTTATTACTTTCATGTGCAAAATCCAGCGCCAAAGCGATTCTCCGATGTATATATGTGAGAATTAATGAAACTCGTCTGAGAATTTTTGCTCCTACGATGAGTACAATACGAGGTAATAAAATTTGACCTTGAATTTCACAATCAAGTTTCTCTTCTTACAAATGTTCACTGGTCGAAAGATGTACAAACTCACCATAGTGATTTTTACATTTACTGCTCATGCACCCTGTACACAAGTGAAACGTGAAAGTATCCAGTAATTCATTTTAATCGAATAGAAACAGGAAACATACTTGTCATGAATTCGATCTATTCGTCACAATAAATGTATTTTGAACTTGTCAGTTTAGTACAAGGAGACAAATATATCTCATAGGAGTGAATTGATTTTTAAAAGTAGCAAAATATACGCACGGCAGTAAATAAAACTACTCGAATAATCTTTAAATAGTTACCTGAATAAAGTTAAATAGAAACACAAATAGATACACAAGTTATTCAGGAATAAATAGAACAATATGTTAGAAATAGTATATGTAACTATAGAGGTTTGTCTGTAGAGGATGATTGGTCGGTGAGGTTTAATGACGAGATGGTTCGTTGTTGAAACCGTCGAGTATATTTAATAAATTAATATACAGACAATATTCGTTGAGATACTCGTACTAACGAATTCGCCAAGACAATATACAAGTGGCAAAATAAGATCGCTAATTCGTTGATAACTGGTCGATAACTGATCCACAACTGATTGTAACTCTTCTCGGTTGCGGCTGTTTATTTATACTGGTCGGGGGAGAGTCGTAAAACTGAAATTCGTCTTCGTTCGACGGTTGCACGTAGCGGCGACATTGTTTTGCCCCGAGTTTATTTATCGTTACGTTTCGTGCGTCAAAGCGGTGTCAATGTCCCGAGGCAAAATAACAACACGAGTCGCTCTGATTCATGTGCCGCTACATCATCCCCTACCAGTGATAACGTTTTTATTACGTTATGTTTATCAAATGTTTACACTGTTTTCCGTGATCAGAATTTACAGCGCCTAACCGAAACCTGCCTGTAGCCAATCGGGAAATCGGACTCTTCGCGCAGACCGCGTAACGTACTTATTCCTGATGTTTTCTTTGTTTGTTCGGTTGTCGATAGTTGCATGGGGAGTGATAATTTCTCGCTGCGTGATAGAAACATAGTTCGTCTTACCGCGGCGAGTCTCGGGAGCGCGAACGAGCGTGATCGTGGTTGTCGATGCTCAGCGCGTCAACTCGGGTCAGGATCTGGTTTAGCCGTGTGTCCAGTACGCCCGCGACGCGATTTGGCAGGTCTTCCATCACGTCCCAGCCGTTTTATCGTTCGCTGTCCTTTGTCGTTCTATGTTCGCTGACCGCGACTATCCGTCCGGATAGGATCTCGTGTATACTGTCGGCAATCCGAGTTAGCGTTTCGGGATTCTTATCCTGCACGGAGGTCAAGACCTGCTGCATATGTACCGGTAGTCGGCCCTCCCAGACGCCGAGGATGCCGGTAAATTTGAGATGGCGGCCTATTTGCTCATTTTCTATCAATTACGTACTCTCTTGGCGTCCAAATCTCCCAATCTCTTAACGAGCTCCTTCTTAAGGAACTTAATCAGTATGTCTCGGATTAGCCGCACGTACGGCTTGTCGATATTTGAAATAACGGTTAGAAATTTTGCTTCGTCGCTCGTAATCCGGCAGCTCCGAACTGCGCTTCCAGCATCGCAAAGCACAGCACATCATCCGACCAGAACGGTGGTACGCGGACCGGGCTGTTTACCGAGTCTACGTTGTCACACTCGGTCGTCGTACGTTCAGCTTTGTCGGTACTGGTCATCTTAAACTCTCTTATATTCGCGGTATTTAAAATTTTGATAGCGCTCTCACGTTTACCTCTTTCGCTTAGATCACGTCGGGGTCACCACTTTTGTAGAGGACTTGTATAGAGGAGACTTATTAAATGTTATTGCTTGTTGTTGAGACCGTCGAATATATTTAAAAATAATAAGTTAGCGTACTGGCTATATTCGCTGAATCGCTCGTACAGCGTATAAATCGCAAAGTAAGATTGCTAATTAATACTCGATAGATGCTCGCTAGATACTCGTCGATAACTCGGTAGATAACTCTTGATAACTCGTCGATACTGAACTCTTATTTATACTGGTCGGGGAGAATCGGAAAATTCAAATTCATCTTTGTTCCACGATTGCACGTAGCGGCGATATTGTTTCGTCCGGAGTTTATTTATTATTACCTTACATTTTTCCTAACGATCTTGATACTCCGAGGCAAAACAACATGATTTGAGTTGTCCTCTACTCATGTGCCGCTACGTAACTATTATTCGAACGAAATATACACAAATTTATTTAAACAACTTGTGTAAATATTCGAATAAAGCGCAACTCTTGCATCGAATATAACATTAACGAGGGAATTAAATTTATCGAATAGAAACGTTTACGACGTTTCTTTTCGGTTGTGTAAGATCGGTTTTTATTTGTACGATGAAAGCCATGTTCTGAAGGGACATTTCACTGAATCTATAATCTGTCAGCGAAGACGAGCTATGGCGAGGAATTTCATCCAATTATTATAACTCTGCCGAGTAATAAAGTGGAGGAGTAAAGTTTTCGTTAAGCCAAGCTAAAAATGGAATGAAATCCGTAGCAATCGGAGGAGACGTTTCGAAGGAGATGCGGTTTTCTCCCTCTGCCGTCATCCTGAAAACGGGTTTTCCGGAGCGACGGAACTCTCAGTCAGGAATTACTATCGCGCATCTCATGGCAGGATGTTCGTTAGCAGGATTTCTTTTCCCTTCAGCGACCAGTTGGCCACTCGACTCGAGTGCATTCTTATTCATCCGTTTTTCAGTTATTGTCGGAGTCCTTCTCGTCGGGCGCGATTCATCATTCGTTTCAGAATTCATCGTCCTTCGAAGAACCGAGCTTCCGTTGCGATTGAAAGCGAGAAATTATATCCTCAAAAAATCTCCTTCGCTTTATTCAATCGTAACAAATTATTCTCCATCGTTCCTTTTCAATTTTGAGAACTACAAATTTAGCTTAATTATAAAGTTTGCTTTGACGTTGTGCGTGAAAATGTTAGCTTAAACTATGCATCCGTATGTTTACATTCGGATATTATCGCAAACTGATATTGGTTATGTGGCTGATCATACTGAAGTGGAAATTATTTGACACTAATTTGGTCCACACGTGTTTTTAATTAAATTTACTAACAAGTTTCGAGTTTGGCAGAGGACATGTTGCTATTGCTACAATATCAATAAACAACTATATGTGTATTCCTTTAATACTTATCTACAGGAAACTGAGATTTTATTAAAAATATCGTATGATCAATTGGATTCGAAACTTTTCACTCGAAGAAATAGACAGTCCGCATACTTTTTATAACAAAAAATTCATTTCATTCCCATCAGATTATTGCACCCAGCATCAAACATCAGTAGCAGTCTGTAATCACCTAGATCGTAAACTAACTACCAGTCTTGATAGTTGTCAATTAAACTAGAAAGTGCAAACAAAAATAATTAAATTTAAAAAGTAATTGATCATATACTTTATTACTCATTCTTTAGACATCCATATAATATAAGTATAATCGACACACACATTTATCAGGTCCTTGGATACTCGTGTCAGTCCCCTGTCAAATTGTCTGACAGATAAGTGAGACCTAGGGACTGAGAATTTTGATGTTAAACGTTCAAAATTCCAGTATTGAAAAGAAAGTTGAATGTCAATGTTACATCCATGTTACATTAAATGAAAATTGGTAACAATAACAAACTTGAAATACAATGGAAAGATGATTGGCTGTAATAAGAGATTGTCAACGAATCTACAATTTTAGTTAATCATAAATGGTCGCTTGTTATAAAATACAAGAGCTAAGTAGATATCGCTTTTTTAGAAAATTTCATAGACAGGGGATCGACACGTAAAAATGGTGACAAAGATTGTGTATGTTTTTGTCAATAAGATGTCGATTAAAGTGGAAATAAATGTGTAATATATAAAATAATAAAATAGTAAAAATATATATATAAAAGAGGAAAATTAAAAAACAAGTTCAAATTCATTCACCGAGCACAAGTCGTAGAGTACATTTTGTACATAAGACGTAAGTGAGAATTATGTCGTGTATAATATATCACATACATCATGCATAAAGTTACGTTTATTATCTTTCTCATTATCTTCAAACCTAATACAATTTAACGTTTTTAACAGTGCCACAAAAAGTTCCCATTTCTGTAGAATCACCCATATATCACAAAATTAAACAATGAAACCAAGCCGGAAAATTGTATTCGCGTTGCATTGTTCTAATAACGATTTTGGTCAAAATGAATAATTGTCCGGTGATTTATGGACGCGGGTGTAAGTCCATTACCCAGCTACGTACTATTTGATAGCTTTAACACATCATTTTGCATTCTTAGAACGCAAAGCTTGTTTTTATAATTTTTACATCGATATATCGTTTTCCACATAATATCGTTCAATTTGCAAATTTTAAATATCATCTTCTTGTAAATATGTAAAGCTCATTTTGTTAAAGTGCACGATACGTAGATGGATTCGTTCGAACGACTCGTTTCCTCGTTGTTCCGAGCAGGAAAAGAATTGCATAGTTTGTAAGAGTCTAATACAGTAAAAAAGTGTCTAATAGCAAAATATCTTTGAATAACGCACACAAATAGAAAGGAAGTGTACGGGGTATTGCAAATTTATGGAGATTATGGAGAAAGATATTAAATTTGTCAATAAACGCTTTGTTATGAAATAGCTAACTACGCATTTTCCATTATAGCAGTAACTGACTGTATTATTGTGTCGTAGCATAGTTACATGGTTTTTATCGCGTGATAACAACTCTGTGCCGTTAATAATCATGAAACGTGATAGTACCATGAAACGCAATTTCCTAGTGTTTTTAATTCGTTACTTCAAAGTACTGTTCTTGCGCTTGGGCACAAGCCTAATATCGAGCAACAATGAAATTAATAGCACTACACAGTTTTTGAAAATTTTGTCGAGTTTCAATAACCGCATTATTGTCCATTTCGTGCATACAATATTTGTTCCTCTGTTTGTAGAAAGCGTTTATGGACAAACTCGGTATAACATTTTTTTCTGCTTTTGTCTGTAGGTAAAGCCCTCGCGGCTTACTCGTTTAAGTTTGGGACATGCTGTATATTATTACTCGTTAGGGAATACCGACATTATCTTGGAATGAGTGTCTATACGCGTAAAGTTTAATACAAGTCCATAAAATATATGTACAAAACTATAGAAGGTGTTTTAAAACAGACCAGCTAAATATTTTCATCGTTTTCGATGATATAAGAAATATTTTTTACGTAATTTAAATTATGTCAATGGATGAATCAGGCGGAAGAAACGTTTAATGTTTTTCTCAAGGTCGCGCATGTTCTTCTAAGAATCGCAATAAATACAGAACAAAGTCTGCAATAAAATTTGTTCGTTTAAGGTGGTTTTCGAGAAGATCGAGTTTGAAAATTTATCAAGTATACTTGAACATGGCTAAATAATCAACAGGATGTTGTTCTACGTGCAAGGACAAGTCGACAATGTAGAATAAAATCTGTCAGTTCCGGGTTTCATTTGCAAGGAAATAAAGTTCGAACATGTTTAGTTAAGAACCGACCTAGTACACGCGTATGATAAATTTTCACGTTTATATTTCTCGGAAACGAAGCGTCTTGAGAAAAACTTTATTCCGCGCTTTCGACTTATTTTCATAAGGAATCGCTTCGTGCCTGTTTGTACCTGTTAATCGGCCACACTCTGTATATAAATATCCATAGACATTCGTGGGATAAAAATAGTACTATCGTGAGCATCAACCATATAGAAATCCCCATTTAGTAGACAATTTTGGCATGTAGGAGTCTCTTGCGATTTAGATTTATCATGCCTATACATATTTCTATTGGAAAAAATAAACTATGCAATAGAAAATAGAAAATAAATTATGCAAAAAATGTTACAAGTAAAATTTTTTCTCTTTTATTTAGGCAGGCGTATATACATCGACCTATAACAGATCACTGAACGTCACTTATTGTCGTTCAAAATTTAGCTTGTCCTTATCCGATATTTTTCAAACTTCAATATAACTTTGAAAAAATGTCGTAAATGTCGAGGTTATTAGATGTATGTGAATACAAAGGAACGCGTGGATAAATTGTAAAGTAGAAAATATATATTTTGAATAGTAAAGTGTAAATACAAAGGTTGGAATATAATTGAGCTGATCGAGATCCGCACGCTAGCAGCGTTACCCTATGACTGAAAAACCCTGAAGCCAACGATGCCTGTGTACAGTTTATGGTTTGCCTTCGACGCAGTCTTTTGTCTATGCGCTGTCAATGTTTGAGAAAACTAAAGACCAGGTGTAGAGTTTTCTTAGAAGTGATGACCACTTCAACAGTAATAAACTCTAAATACTTTTCATTTTATGTTAAAAGCAAACCTCCGTTGAATTTGCCATTGTTATTTAGAAATTTGTTTACTGTACAAGCAAGTGGTATCGATATTTCAAAGAGTACAATATCATTTTAAGAAATGTTGCACACGATTGAAGGTATCTTTCATTTTGTATTAAAACTTAACACAAAGCTAAAACTCATGTTCGATTTCGTCATTTTTATTTGGCAATTCGGTTAACACTTTACCGACCGATAACCTATTAATCGGCTTTTTATGGCCGACAATCTTTTTCATTATTTGAGCAGTAATTTGTTATTTAGTACTAAGGTACCTTGCTCAGTTGCGTCAGTTGCGTTGCTTTATAAGCTCCCACAGTTTTATACCAATTTGAAAAACTTACCGTTCGCGATGAACGAAAAGAATGGTTGAAGAGTCTAAACCGAAACAGAGCCTGAGCTGCAGGTCGAACGTGCGTATGCTGTTGAACCGCTAGCGGCCAATAAAGTGTTAATGTGAAAACAAGAATCAGCACTGATAAATCTCCTTACACCGATAAATTGTCAGTGTAAAGAGTGTCTAACAAGTTTTCTCTCTTTAAAGATACTGATAGCGAGCCAGATGACTACCAAGTTTTTCTATTTATTCTTTGTCATTTAAATTTATTACTAATAAACATTAAATCAAACTTCTTTCTTAACTGTCTACTATTTACTTTCAGTCGCTCGATTCCCGTTTGCATATAGATAATTTTAGGTTTAGCTTTAATATCGAATTAAAAGTACTTTGAATTGTTTGCGACACGTTTTTAAATCATATTTTACCTTTCCAAGTAGCCCTTTTCGATATATCGAGGTTTAAAACGATCCTGAGATAAGGACTAAATTATACGGACGAAGGGGCTACATTGTAAAGTATTATCTTTTTGCTTACTAATTTCATAATTAAATTACATCTTTACAGAAATAAATATGTATGTGGATTTTTTCGAGTGACGACATATATATACCTACACATACACTCGTACATATCGTAACAAAATCTATATTACAAGACTGGCGATTTCAAATGTTCTATCGGTCTGTCCTAATTTGGAGTTATATTTCATTGGAATAACTGCGAGACCTTTGCAGAACCCATACGGAACGTGTCGTTTGAACCCCAGCTGGTCTCCAATCAACGTAGTCTCGCTTATCAAACTTCCAGCTCGCGACATGCGGACGAAACGACCAAGTTGAGATGCCAGTCTCGTATTTGCATTTGAACTCACTGGAACACGCTTGCTGCCACAATAAGAATGCCGCTGTAATTTTCTGTAACACGGAAAATTCACTTTGTGACCGGTGTGCGTTGCGTACTAATCCCCGACTCTTACATGTGTATGTTTTGCCTTTTGCAATCTTTCCTACATCTCGATTTTTATACCATAGAAAGGAATGACGCATGTTATCAAAAATTTTACGCTATAAAAGTCACGTTATCAAAGAAATGAAACTTTGCCAAACAATGTAACACTCTTAATTTGTTCTATAATAAGCACTAAATTACTCGTGTTAATCGTAAATTTGGTATCAAGATGCAAGAAAAAAAAAAGACTTGAAATTCTTTCTTGTTGTTATTAATTCTATATGAAACATTTCATATCGTCTTGTAAACTTAATTGTATAACTTAATTATCAATTCCCTTTTCATCAGAGATATTTTCTTTTAACATACGAATACCTATTAATTTTGTCGTGTTTAAAAATTAGCTTTGTTTGAGAGAAAACACATTTCTCTTTTTGGAAAGTTTTTCAAATATTTAATTAAACAGGTATTGGCAATTATCCTACCTATAAATTGCCTACATATCCCCAAGGTGTCATAATTTTTTGCAGATTGCAGATGTACCCTTGTAAGTTTTATCGTCTTATTCTCTCGCAGTCGGTAATCGCCGATCATAAAATTCCTCCGTAAGAATAATTACATTCTATCATAGATAAAATGGGATTTCATTCTCTATAGAAGTTGTAAAAAGTCGGCAGAAAATGGTCGTCGACATAGTCAATTAGGAAAGTGTCAGCGTCTGATTCCTTAGCGATCCTGATAAGGTTAATTAAACATTTAAGGGAAATTGTTCGCGCGGATCGAACGCTGATACCTGTTCTCCAAGCCCGTAGACTATGTACTGGATATTTACATATGTACAGACGGAGGTTTTCTCGAAGTGGAGCCGAGGTTGGGGGTAGACGCGGAAGGGTAGGGTAAAAATTGACGAAGTCTAGGAGGCAAGGGCCAGAAAATGCCCGAAGCGGTGCCTAATGAGCTTCCTGCAGCATCGAGTCGTCGCCTCTACGGCTGCCATTCAGGATCTGTGACACCACGGTGATTCAGAATTCGAGCGAACGAGATCCGAGGCAGGGAGCAGATTCGCAAAGTCTGTGACAATCGGCAGCTAGCGTGGCTATTGTTTCAACGAACCAAGCTGCTGCCGAGAGAGACTTTCAAAACGTTTTAATAACCCGTTCTTCCCTCGGATGCTTCTCTGTTTTTCCTTCGCGTTCGTTTCCTCCTTTAGCGAGACCGTAAAGCCAACTCGTGTGGCAAGTAAGACGAGCCAGTAATTATGCGTGTTCGCTCTTGCGGCTGAAAACAACTTTCAACCTTCTTGCCGAATCCATTTTTCTCAATATTAACACCATCGTCCAAATAGCTTCTTTAAAAACGATCCGTGTGAACAAATTTTCTTCTCCAACGTCAAAATCAAATAGTAAACTTCTCTTATTACGTTCTACCGTGTACGTGTTTGATGAATATTTTCTTTAACCGAGTATCACGTAAAATCTCATCGATAGCGACACAACTTGAACAATATTCGATTTACTTTTATCATACATTGTGTTTCCATCTTTATCGTATAGAACGGCACATTTGCAATTGCATCGGTTTTCCGTCAAAGAGCAAAGTTATTACTTATCAACCTGGCTTTAGTTTTATAACAACATTGCTCATCGTCAGGTGTTTTATGACGCTGCAAGTGGCAGGTATCTTCTTGTGTGACGATGATGATTCATGAAGGTTTCTTTGTAAATTTGAAAAACCCTGCGCTTTAAACGTTACATTTTTTCAATTGCCCCACTATCAATGCCAATCGGCAATATTTTTTTTTTTATTTTATTTTGGTTTTTACAATTTGTCCTGAAGGACATTTGGTAAAGTGTTACATCTCATTGGTAAAAAAAAAAAAATAAAATAAATATAGCATGTGGGTGGCTACCCTCAGCGGGGTGCCAGCTTCGTGTTTTCTAAGTTATATCTTTTATGAATCGGCAATATGAACATATGAAATATAAATACAGACAAATGTTTCGTCACTTTGATAGAATCTTTAACTGTTTATTATGTGTTAAAATAATATTGCTATGCTGTGTGATCTAATTTGTGAGAAATCTCTGCTGCATTTTGAAACGCTTTCCGAAGTTGTTGCTCGAAAATTTATAATTGAAAAACTTGATACACACAATTTTTATGTTGAGAAATAGTATCAAAATCTGTGTTGAAATATGTATAAGCATTGATTTCTACGGACGAATAAATTTTTCATTCTGGGTCAGTTAAACGTGTCTATAGGAGAATGGGACGAAATGGACATTCTTGTTCTGATTGAAGCACGACTCTTGTGTTTGCTTTCTCTGTCTTTCACGCGATAGGTTTTTACAAAATATCAGTTAAAATATCTACGAAAAGATATTCACCTTTTTACTTTCTTCCAGCATAAAATTCAATATTTCCCAATACTAAAAGTCAACCCAAAAGTTTTATCCTTCCAAGTTGTATGTGCTGATAATCAGGATATATGCTACATATAGTAATTATACATAAATGTGTACATATTAATTATGTATGTACACATACATTTCATTGCTGGTATACAGAATGGTTTAATGTAATTTAAATCATAGTGGTATTGTAGGTTTTAATAAACGAGATATTAAAATTCCTGTTGCGAAACCGCATAAGCACGAGGAGATACAGCAGCAACCTTAATGAAATAATATTTCTCTGCAAGAAAAGTCCAACGAAAAAATTAAATTGTCATTTAATTTCATTAAAGCAGCTAGCTGTTGGTTATAGAATTGTAAATCTAACGAATGAATACTTACCTTCGATGCGATTAATAAATCTTTTCATGGCATTGAAAACATGCGATTAAAAATATATTAATAATATATTAAATGAAAATAAATAATTCGTAAGAATAATCATAAAAATTTGATAATATATAATGCGTATTTTTTTACTATATGCATTTTCGTATTCCAAAGCGGAATGGAAAATGTTTGATATAGATAATATGAAGCGCTCTCGCTTTATCTAAACAAACACTTCACTGAAAACTTGTTGACTTTCTCAATGTACATATCATTAACCGAAGCGGAGAGTGCGCCAAAATGATCTCATTTTCTATATCGTTACTAACATAAATTATAATGTATACAGTTTCGCTTATACTTATAAATATTAATAGTATAAAAAATATATAGATATAAATAATAACGTAATGACAAAATAATTAAATACAGTGTGACCTCCAGTATCCGAATTAATGACGGGACATAACTGTTTGGATGAGAGAATTTTCGCATAATAGAACTCCCGTCTCTTTTCGTAATTACTATTCTATATTTCAAAACTAATAGTACAAGAACGATTGTAAAAAAATACCATACGATGTAAATATAATATTTTTTAAATTATTTATGGTTTCTACGCCTATTTTATTACATTGAATTATATCGTTTGTGCTTCAAACCATCCAAGTTCCATCCGAGTTAGGCTTCTTATCGCCACTTTCGCTCTAATCTTTTTGTTAGTACGGAGGCTTGAAGTGTTGATAACATTTATCAAGATTACAAAACTTTTTCGTACAATGTACATACAAAATGAGTGATCAAAAGCTTGCCACCTAAATAACTCTTTCAATTTTTAAGATTTTTGTCAAGTGTTTATGAGTTTTGAAGGTCACAAGTTTATATTTTCAACACCTACGATTGCAGCCCTTTTCAAAACGAATGCAAATACCACGGTCACACGGTCACTCAGGTCACGAACGCAATAATAAGTAAAAAATAAAAATTTGTTGCGAATGCTTTTGAAAAAGAGTCTACTCGGCTTTAGTGGCAAAAGAGATACTTCGTGACATGGAGACTCTTCTAAATCCTCACCAATTCACGGTCGGTCAATAACTGCAGCTGCTTGCCTCAATCTCGTGCCTAGCACGTGAGTGTTTTGTTTACGTCTACTGACTTTTGTCGTTCAACGGAGTACGTACATACAGCGACGAGCAAAAGCGTAAACACACTCCTCTAGTTTTGTATAAAAGACGATAATACGAGTAATTTTTTAATTCGTCGGTAACAAGACGTAACAGTTTATTTTCATTAATATTAGCGACGTAGGGAATATTTTACAAAAATATGGATTTAGTCTAACTAATGTTTCTAAATTAATAATTTCTCCTTCATTTTTTCGTATTGCTTCGAGTCTAAGTGGCACAGTGTCTATTAAACTGTTAATAATTTCTGGTCCTATATTGTACCATTGCTGTTGTGTTCTCTTCCACAATTCAAGAACCCCAAAGGGTGGATTATCATACGTTGCCAGTTCTTTTCACAATGGACCACAAATTCTCGATCGGATTCATACCCGGACTTTGGCTGGCCACTTTATTACAGAAAGTACTTTTGCAATATACCTAGAGTCCCCGTCTTGTTGAAATACTACTTTGTGTTTACCAAATCCAATAGAATTAACAACAAAAGGTAAATTATTTTTATAGCTTCGATTCGAACTAAGGGACCAACACCTAATTGGTTCACCCTCAAACTTCATAGTTTGTTTCATACCATTTGTTTGATCATTATTTTCAAACAAAGTCCAGTACCAGGACCTTCAATCGGATTCAAAACTGTTAATTTTTGTTTCGTCGGACCATACAGCTCTTTTAAATCTTCTGTCGTCAATTCTTTGTACGTGCCAGCAAAATTTTTTCGTAATTTAATATTTTTACCTGAAAGAGCTGGTTTACGTTTCTCTTTTAAACCAATTTTCTTTAAAGAGCGACGAATGGTCCATTCACTAGGACTTACTCCGACTTTTAAAGCAGCGATTTTTGGCGTTTTGCAACTTTCAGACCGAACACGATGTGCAATTTCACGTGCCGCTCTATATAAGTAGTGGTTTACCGTTTCTTGAACAAACTGATGCGATATCGTAGATCCTTTTTACTCTCGCAACTATCGTACGACCGACACCATATTTCTCTGCAATTTGCCGCAGCGATAAACCTTTATCGCACAACGAAACGATATTCTTCTTTTTGTCTTGCTTAAGTGGCTTTACCGTGGATTAAGCGTGTCAAACAATTTGCAAACTGAAGAATAACTAAGCAAATATTGAACAGCTTTTGTTGACAGTTTCAATTCTCAAACATTTATTCGCTATCCTATCGGTTTTCGACGAAACGTGCAAAACTATAAACATTGCTCCAAATCCCTATTTTTTAAAAATATACCGTATATCGTTGATGTTAATGAAAATAACCCTAAACGATCAATTAAAAAATTGCTCGTATTATCCCTTTTCGTACAAAACTCGTTTACGCTTTTGCTCCTCACTATATGTAAATGGTACTCCGCGGGTGTCTCGAAAGATCTTTGTTAATAAAACCAAGAATACACTTTTTCAGAGGAATTCACAACGAATCTTTATTTTTCACCGTTATCACGTCGGTGATCGTGAGTAGCCTTAAGTGACCGTGATATTTGAATTTATCTTCGGGCTACAATCCTAACTATCCAAAAATACATAGTTCCGTTTAAAAAATGGCGATCACCATCGCGTAATAGCGATAACTTTTAGCATAGAATAGCAGACAACTCTTTTTTTGTATCTCAAAGATAGAAAAAGTTACTTAGGTGGCTCGCTTTTCATGTCTTATGCTGAATATCAAACTACTGACGTTCCTTGTTGGTAATTTATTGCTGTCGGCATGAAACAGAAAATGGATATTTATTTTTCAAATCCATTATATCTGGACAGCGTAGTACTTTGAAAATATAAGAATTGTAATGGCAATTGGTAATAAAAATTGAAGATATCCAGTTAACAATTTTTATGTCACCTTTACAGGACGTTTCAATATCGTCGCAAGGTCGAATAGATATACCATTCAACTTTTATCTGACACATTTTTCCGTATTGCTTATGTTTTTTTTTTTTTTTAGATATTTGGACGTTTCTAATTAAATAGGACATACTCTACGTGACAACTTTCAAGTTTTACAAGTTTCGAGCGTGCATTATGGGAAGAATATCAAGAACATTAATTTATTTCAATATATTTAATAATTTCTATACGGTATGTATGTATAATTTCTATAGCAAAATTAAATTTCAGTTTCATAGCAATATTATTTGTTAAAACGTTGATGACACATTCATCAAAAAGATACACGTGTGTCCGCTCATTACAGTGAGCGCATGCGATGAGCACATAATTACAGACCTATATCTCTCTAATGTACAATTCACGTGTCCATAATTCCATTCGAAATCATAAATTACGTAGCAATTGATTTGTGCACACAATTTTGTGGAGTCGTCCGGAAATAATGGCTTGGGTCATAAATATTAGTATAGAAATTTCCCGATGGGATAGCTGTTGGTACGACATATCGCTAGGGAATTTCTCGAGAATTAGTACTGTAATCAAAATAATGTACCAGAAAGAGACATAATTTGGTTCATTGTTTTTGAATGTACACGAGAGTACCAACCTAACCGCAGAAGCGTTATTAGAAATGCTAATTACAACTGATCGAAATTTCATTTCCCCTACGCTTGTAACTTTACCTGTTAAAATATCCGTTTTCGATATTTACTTACAAAATAGAAATCTGATGTTGATGTATACGACACTTGCTACCAGCGAAAGAAATAATTTCTGCTTCTATTATTCATTTTCTATCGTTCATTTTATTTCATTTTATTTAATTACAGCTCCTTATTTACTCGTATTGATTATATCGGTAGCAGATTAACATTTTGCTGGCTTTCGAAAAAACGTGGATTCTTGTTTACTCTTAATAGAAAATACTTTGAGCACAAAATTTAGTATGATTTTATTGTTGAGAAATATTATTACGCGATGAAACGTGACTTTAAAATAAAAAAATTGATATGTAATAAAAATATTGGTTTCTGTTAGTTGTCATACGTTATGAGGTAGTTTTGTTATTTAAGGAACTCGATATCTTCATTTTGTTGTCAAGCTATAAGTGTAATAAAGAAGATATTCTCGCAATAATATTAACACCTTACCGTATATTTAATTTTAATACAAGTTGATAAATTGTAGTAATGTGATAATATATATATGTATATAATGAGGCGCTCAGTTAATCAGACTTCAAATCGACGCATTTAACGTTTCGGTAAGGATCGGCAAAATGCAAGCGCCTCTTCGACCCTGCCGTCGCCCTCTGTCACTCTCGTATAATATCCTGGTCATTAATTATAATGCGCTGGAATGGCCTTACACATTCGGCCTTCCTGAAAGTTGGATCGCCTTCGACTATGCTTACTACTAGACCTAAAATTACACAGATAATATTCAAGGATTACTATATTACCTCTTGCAAGCCTCGTAGATAGTTAACCGTGTGCCTGGAATTTTTGCACTAACAGAGGGATTTATTCTGTCATCGGCAGTAAAAGCTCGTGCTATTCCATTTCATCTGGTAGCTGACAAGCTGTACCTGAGTACCTTGGAGTACGACCAAACTCTATCATAATAACATTGACAAACATCCACAGGTCCCAACATTGCCACCAGATCTCCATCCACATAATCCTGACCGAGAATTATACCACAGTACCCGCGGCTACGCGACTGAATAAAACAGGCGCCCAGTATCTCCAATAATCAACTCTGCGCGGCTGCACCCCGCCATCAGGCATCGTGTTTATGTAGCTGGCATGCTTTGGGTCAAGAGTCCAGATTCATTGTGACATTCTGAATCAGCTCACAGCCGGACTCGCTCGCGGTTGAGTCATTTCCTTGATTTGTTCGGCAGATGCGATAAGCTTCTCACCTCTCAGCTTCCATTTGTGACTTTATGATCACCCTGTACATACTAGCTACTCTCCCTGAAACAACTAATCAAACAACAATGTGTCAATTCACTCATACAGTGATATTGTAGAGCATCGCATGTAATCTACTTTTGGATGCTATCCAAATTTGGCATCTCCCGAATTTTCTTTCGCCTCGACTAACGGGTTCTGCTTTGTCCTGTTACCGCTGAATTTCTAGCCGCCGTGATTACATCTTCCAAATTATAATTACAGGTTGACAGTTTAAATTTTCAAGCAATGAAGCATTCTGAATTTCTCGCGCCGAATTTTAATTGTCAATATTTTAAGCTTCTCGACTAAAAGGGTCTATATGTATTGTCGATATTTATTGACAAACCGTATACAAGCAGTTGCGCCGCACTTCATTGTGCTGTATGATCCACGGAACCGTTTGTCGCATTTTTCATTCTCTTGACATTAGAATCCCATGTTCTTCGATCACATGCACACGTGTCAACTAGCGTAAACTATTTATTCACTGCGCACCATTCAATGTGTGCTTAATACCTTGTCCCTTGCAGAAAGCTTTAAACCGTTGCTAGTGCAGTGTACGCATTCCTCTAGCGCTCTTCCGTACGATCCCTTTTATGACAGCACCCGCAAGCTACTCTATTTCCATCTTTTTTCCTTATTTCCTTCCTTCCTGCCATATTTTAACCGTTCGAGGTAGTTTCACCTCAAGTGTGTCGCTTTGCGACAACTATTGCATTTCTCCTCATCACTGTGCTTGTTACTTGCATATTCTCGCTGCATAAATCATTTCAAAACTTTCGAATCTTTAATTTTGCTGTCTGATGTACTAAATACATATATTTAATAAGTTATTTACATCGAGGTGCCAGAATGGTGGTGCGTGTGTTACCATAGAGGATCTCCTCTCCGACGAAATCTAATAATTCGTCTCCTGGTAGGTTTAATTTTGTCTCCTGTCTACTTTTTCTACTTTCATAAAACGTATTTTTAAGAATATATTTTTGAGAACAGAACAATTTACTTGCCATCGATTGTTTAATAAGCAATCGCGAAGAGACTACCCTAGTTAACGGAGGATTTGCTAGCTCATCGTACTATCTTTCCTGACCAATTGTTTGCAGGAAATTTACTTCACATTGGATCAAACTCTGGCAACAATTTATCAGTTGAAAACTGACTCGGTCGTCTGGAACTTGACTGCGTCATACCTAACAGGGCCTTTGCCAATTGAGCGAAACCGACACTCAAAGTTGTCGTTGTACTGGGAAAGGATGCGCCATGGTGGCCCGTTTCTGGTGTTAAATGGTGTGATTAAATTCGCGATTCCCCATTTGTATAAGCTCTCATTTTCCACTCCATTGTTACTGGATCACAGTCTTCCTTTTTGATCAAATTAACATACTTGCAATCCACTATGCACTACGATATCACTATACAAGGATTCTTTACGTACTCGCAAATTCTGATGGAGCGCACAATTATTCGACTGTTGAATCTTGAATATCTGGAAGGACGAGTGTAAAAATGTTTTTAGATCTTTTGGGCGTTTCAGCGAGTGATAACCGACGAGTGGAATGTTGTCAATGCAGCCTGTTCTTCGAAACGAATTAAATAACTTTACAAGTGAATAAGTTAAAGTAAATAAGACAAGTTAACAGTGTCGTACATAAACAATGTAACTGTTAATTCTATGAAGAAATTAGATTAATCAGATAGTTATTTGTTAGAAATTTCTCAAGGTGTTTTTGGAACAAGTTCTTCCTTGTCCAGCCCGGTGTCACGTAATTTCAAATGATAATCAAAGATTCAGTAAAAATTGGGTTTATTGGAAACAGTTATGTTTTTTTATTACAAGAAATCACGAGAAGAACTGTGTGGACCCGTCTCGTACCATCAAGGAGGAAAGCTCGGTGCGAGTGTGCCCTTTTGAACTTAGAACGCGGATTCGTCGTCCACACTTTTCGGTAGAAAAGTGAGGGTAATGATCCGCGATGCCCTTTGGTTAATAAATGAAACTGTAAAGACAAAGAGGAGCCGATGCGGCTCGTGGGCATCCTCGTTCATGAGAAAGGCCTATTATCTCTCCAGACACCCGCTTTCTCCGTAAACCGAAAATATTTATGCGAAGAGAAATGAAATTAACAGATTCAGTTTAGGGTATCTCCTTAGCCTTGTGGCGGGCCAGTGTGACAATGTTTAGGTCTTGGCGCCATGACCATGGGAACCTCGCAAGGACCATCGCATCTGGCGTAACACATGCTAGACAAAAATTCGATCCATGACACCGGCCACGGTCTCTATGTTCCACGCATCCTACAAACTGTCATCGACACCTCATGAAGTTTCCATATATTCTCCAAATACCTGGTCCAGATTCGTCGGATCCACAGGACCCTCGGCCAATCGTAAATTATGGTAAGGCTAAGTGGCAGCGCGCTACCTGCCATTACATCGTCATGAAGATGCGTAATTCATATATTTTAGAAACATTCCTGCACCATAAATGCAAACTGACCAAAATGTTGAGCGAGCGGCTGATGAAATGCACGATTATAGATGTCAAACATTTCTCGATTATATGGTAAATTGCAGATCGTTATTTTCATACATTTAGAGTGCCTCGCCAGTTTTGGTAAAATGTTTTGGAAAAATTTCCTTAAATGTTACATAGAAATACATGGAAGGTAATGTTATATTGTTGGCAGGACGTAATTTAATCATAAGATTGTAGACACGAGGAGATATAGTAATTTGTATTTTATTTGTAGAACGTTCGTTTCTAAACATTATAGAATTGGGGAATTATATTGTTAAGGTTATTGGATGTATGTGAATACAAAGAAACGCGTGGATAAATTGTAAGGTAGAAAATATATATATATTTTGAATATTAAAGTGTAAGTACAAAGTTTGGAATACAATATGAGCTGGTTCAGATCCGCACGCTAGCAGCGTTACCCTATGACTGAAAAACCCTGAAGCCAACGTTGCATGTGTATCGTTTATGGTTTGCCTTCGACGCAGTCTTTTGTCTATGCGCTGTCGATGGCTTCGATGCTTGAGAAAACTAAAAACCAGATGTACAGATTCCTTAGAAGTGGCGACCACTTCAACATATATTAATTAAAAATTGTTCATTTCTACGTTGTTTGTAGTATAAATTGTGAGTATACAGCAGATATTCATGGAAATTATGTTTTGAAAAATATAATTTAAAAGGTGGAACTTGGGAAGGAACCGTTAGAATACTACACTTTGGATGTCTTATATATTTTGCGCGTTACGTATGTTTTGTGCTTCTCCAAATTTCCCATAAATGCCAGTATACATATGTACAAATGTCTTCTTGCATTTTGATCGCGAATCAGGATCGAATCTGATCAAAATGCAAGGGAGGATCTATATCGGGAATCTTGGCTTGGCATGAAATGAATATACAGATAGAGATAGCGATATCCGGCACGTTTGTTTATGTCAGATGCGTATTGTTGAAGCTCAGCTTCACGAAAACAGTTCCAAGAACTGATAGGGATAACGTCAATCACAATGCAAGATAAAATCCCAGGTAATAACGCAAGATAATACTGCACAGTAGAACTGCATTCATCCGAAGGAAAATTTAGTTAATGCCCGATGAACTGAACTTTTGCTAGTTGATTTCGTTTATCTGAACTTGAGCTTCTATTCTAGCAGCGGAAAATAGTCGGCAGTGGGGATAATTGGAGAGCTCCTGTTATATAAACTCCAATTATGTAAATTGTTTGTTCTCTGACAAGTTCAAATAAGTGAAGTTCTACTACACCATCGCGATTAATTGAAGCAGCATTATGTATCAAGAAGCGACAACATCGAGCAGTCATATCTCGAACTCTGTTTATATGAACGAACATTTACAAGTTTAGTTGAGCTCCTATTATCTGAACTGGCGCCGAGCGTCAATCCACTTGTATCAACGTCTAACAATAAAATGTAAACAATACAAGTTTCCGACATTGTTATGTAGTTAACTGAACGAAAAATTACAGGCGATGAGCAGAAAACACGAATTCCTATTCTATAAACCAACTTGCCCATCGACAGGTTTATATAAACGGAGTTGTACTTACCTTTAAAGGTGCCACAATTTCTTTGCCGTTAACATGTTTACTATCTCTTGGAATCCTTCATTTTGTCAGTAAATTAACCAGCGTGTCAACCAACGCTCAAAACTATTGACAGATTTTTCTTCCGTGTGAAATATCTTTGTCGATGTTAAAATGTTATAATTAAATATTATGTACCGGGTCATTTAAAAAACAGGATCAGAAGAGGGTCAGTCTATTGATAACGCAGACAATATCCTGAAAAAATTTGAGCAATATAATGGGTCGCGTACTGCAACATTTAACAGAATTTTAGGTTTGGTGGAGGAATTTTGTTCTGAACCCTGTGTTGAAGAACGCTTGGTTGTTACCATAGTCGCTTACCGGAAGCTCGCGATTCCTCTAGAAATTCACCCTTTCCGGAGCAGAGCCGAAGTGATTTCAAGAATCATGGCAGGTGGCCTTGCCCAAAACTTTGCGACATTTCCTTTTCGACGCCGGTCGAGACCGTTCGCAGACCCTTAATTTATGGCACGGCTATGCGTACCAACGAATTTCAAAGTAGCTCCAGATACCACAGCCATGGCGTAAACCGTGCTATCCTATGTCTACGGTGTATGCCTATTCAAACGAATTCTTTTGACAAACCCAGTGCATCCGTGTAATCAAGCACGCACGTATATAGATTTTTACGAGTGTATACATTGGAGTCTTTGGATGTTTCGTAATCCACTATAACCACGACCATAGCAGCGATCGCTAACAATTGGAGTTTCGTGTAGGTATGGGCCTGCAGTTAATGGATAAAGTAATTAATTGTAAAGAGAGAATTTGTAAGAAATTCTTGACTTTATTAAACCAACGGCTTATCATGGTGTATGAACACGCAGAGATTATTTCTGATCATAAATATACAATATTAGTCGCCATTAATATAAAGTACTTGGAAAATTAACGTTTATTACTCATAATTATCTTTAATGATAATTTTGTTCTATAATTTTACCTACGAATATGCATCGTGGCATCAAACAACTTTTCCATATTCAGGAGAACTTTATATTACAAAAATAGTATCCATTGCGGGAATGTTTTAAATCTTAAGGTATTTGTAGCTTAAGTTATTGATCAGAAATATTTCATGTCACTCACAATATGCGAAATAACACTTGCGAAGTGGAACTAATATCGTCGAGCCGTAATAGTTGGCGACAAATAAATAACACCAAATGTTTGTAAAATACATAATTTCAATTAATTATACGATAAATAAGTATGTGTGTATACCATTTATTAATATTGAATCAACAATTGAAAAGAATCAACAAGAAGGTCAGAGATATTACAACTAATTGAAAGTTTCTTATCGTTTAGTTTTGCTTATGTAATTCTATTAATTACAAGTTGAATTAAAGTTCATTTTTCTAAATTTTATTATAATTGTTTGTTCATTTTATATTGTATATCAGGAGAAATAATATTATAATCTGCTTTTACAATAAGCAACAGAAGCTACGTTTGATGTTCCCTCATAATTAATTTAAATATCGCGTGAATAGTTTTTAGAGTATACAGAGAATATGTTTGCCGCCCATTGCGCCAATGCAAAGATGGAAAGTGTGCAAACATATTTGTTCTTCAGCACCCTTGGAATCGATCAATTGAACTTATTAGTTCGGCACATAGTCGATTAATAATAAAAGGAATTAAGATGGTAGAAACGAAGTTCTCTTTTAAAGAAGAATTGCAGGAAAAAGAAACAAGAATAATATTGCAATATTAGAGCAATATCCGAGTCGAAATCGTAATCAAAATTATCACTTTGCAAATAAATCAGTTCTAAAGTCGAATAAATTATTCCAAATACTTTGTTATTATTAATTTAAAAATAAGAAAAAATGATTTTGTTCTATTTTATTAAATTTAAATCATTTCTAAATAATTTTAAAATTATGAATAATTTAGAATATTAATTCGAGTTTTAGTACAAAGTATATGTACAAGGTGTCTCAGTAACAATAGTACACTAAACGTGAAAGTGATTCTATGTGAAAAAATTAAAATAATAGAATTATTAGTTTTGCAAGATCACGTGTCAAATTTATTGCACTTTTTGAAAATCTTTGCAGCTGGCCAAACACTGCTCGTTTCTTATTTGGAACATTTTTTTGTAATCAAAGTACCCAACAAAGGAATGACACACTTGTATATGTGTGCCTGTGAACTGGCACAATTTGAATTTAATTATTCGAAGCCTACGACATATTTGAGCATATATATAGTAATAATAATATAATACAACATAGTTGAACATACCCACACGATACGAATTTACCGTTCGAGTCATGTCGACTTTTATTAACAATCGGAAAGCTGAGCGGCGCTACTCGTATACAATCTTTTTCTACGAATAATATTATGAATGAAAATGGTCAATTTCGGAGAATGCTAGACTAATGTAAGAAAATATAGTTTATTCTTCTGCACACCGTGTACACAACACGTGAGATTTCGTATGTTTACAAATATCGCATTTTACCTTATACTTAGGAAGCAGCTTTTTCTTGTCGATTTTTCATGTCGTTGTCGTTTGTTTTATTATCGAAACATCGGAGCGTTACGCGCTACGTGTAAAGTGGTGGTCCAAACGGGCATAAGCACCACTGTTCGTGTGTTAATCAAAGTTACAAGGCTTGTACTAACATTTCCTGCAACCCGTCAGTTCGTATCAAATTCGTTGGCGCGTCTCAATCCAGAAGGAAATCTTTCTAACCGAGTAACTTGCCGATATCGCGTCGAGTTTGTTCGCGAGAACTAAACCCGCCTGTGGTTCCCCGATTGCGCATCTATATTTCCTCGAACCTCTTAGCAGCTCCCCGGCTTTGTGTCAGATTAGTCTGTGCTATTTTCCAACCTCCTAGCAGCCGCTCGATTTTGCATCGCCTGCAATGCCTTTCTCAGTGAGTCCTCGATTTCGTATCGAGTTCGTTTACGCAACCTTCTGCGGCTGCTTCTGATCTCGCGCCAGCTTCGTTCGTAAGTGACTGCAACCTACGAGCTCTCTGATTACGCATCAGGTTCGGCCTAGCAAATAGTAATCCTAGCGGTTCCCTGATCTCGGATCGCCCCTTCTCGAGTTCGTCCGCACACCTGCTAACACACTGCAACCATATTCCGTAAAACACCCTCGTCGGCCTCTCGCGCTGCTCCAAGTCTCAGCTCGCGACTCTGAGCATATTAACACATTCGCAGCCGACGGTTCTGACGCGAAGCCTCAGCTGGGTGCCGCCTACAATTTCCATAAGTTTACAGCCGATTACCGCAAGGTTCTGCTGTTAAGGTGGCAGTGAACTTAAAAGTTTCCCCTTACCGGATCATATTTATTACGACTTATTTTGGCCGCCAAGCTCCCGCTTCTTTCAGGCAGCCGTGGTAACTGCAAACTCTATCTGTCTCTTATTTTATCTTCCGCACTCGATTCTTCTGGGTCCATGGTCAAAAAGGCGTAGATGAGTTTCCCGTCTCATTTACCGGCCGTGTGTACGTAACGTTGCATTGCAACAAAAAGCACGTTGAACCTACACAACATATTGCGTGGTAAATTAAACACATTTTTTGATCAACCACATAGGACATTGACTATAATTGAAATGTGAAATTGTATTATAAAATTATTCCAATTCCTACTGCCTGACAATTTATTTTCCAACCCGTTAAATATAATAACCTAGCAGCCACCAAAAAGAATTTTCGAAATGACGTCAACGGTAAACAGCAAGAAAATTTAAAATGACATGAGCGAATTTATTAACTGTTGTTTTTTTCAAACTTTTAAACAGAAAGGAAGAAGAAGATTTTTATGTTAATCACATTAATTATTAAGATTTATATTCTCGTTATAAATAAATGGGTCATTCAGAAGTCAAAGTGAATTGTTCCATTTTTTACTTCAATTTTCTAAATTTTAATGCCAGCCGAGACGACTAAAGCTTAACCGCTCGGAAATCAAATGAATTATCTTAATGAAAGAATAGCTGGTGGAGTTTGACTTCTGCGCGATTGAAACGTGATTATTACAATTAAAAAAAGTAGCCTACCACATATCCAATCAGGTCCTCATTTGTTGTTTCCGAAGACTTTGCAACTTACAGGAGTAATAATGTTGGAAGCCGGAAATATGGCGCTTCGATTTAAAAAAAAATGAAATTTGGAACCTGATTTGCGTTATTCGTTCGCTCGAAGAAGAAACAAAGTCGTTTTGCAAGTATACTTTAATGAAAATTGCGTTAATTTTTGCCGAGGAGGAAATTTCCAATAGCAACAAGAAGGAACAACGATTCTGAATACATCGAATGTTGCAAAATCGTGAGAAAGAAAGGGAATTATTTACCTTCTACCGTCGTCTGGTTGTTGCAAATTAGCGATGTGAATATTTGAACTAACGAGTTTTTTAATTAAGATTTACTTAACTTTTGTAAACAAACGATGGTATTGGGCATCAAAAATTCCAAGGGACTCCATGAACTGTTCTTTAAAATAAACATATCGGCATTTATCGATTAGTCACAATATACATATAAAGACAAATTGAATTCTGATTTCATATGCTGTAGGACATGAATTAATCTTCTTTGAGATTCGTAAATTGTAAACATTTTTGGACTCTAGAATTCGTTATTATTAAAATATATTTGTATATATCGATAAATTTACAAAATTGTACATTCTGTTCCATTTAATTATTACTTATTTCGTGCGTGACGTAAGCGAATACTTGTAGGCATTTTATCGAAAATACTTTCCTTGTAATTAATATTTTTGTCATCTTAAGGGATTTTACATCATAATCATACCATTGTATAAGTGTCTTAAGAGGAAAATTTAAAAGGGTTCGCTTATCAAAAAGGACGACGAGCTTTGACGTTTCTACAATTGCATTTAAACGTTTTGGTGATAGGCCTGAGGGACCTTCCGAAGAAGAAGATCATCATCTATAATTCTTTTGGAGAAATTTTTATAATATTACAAATTATACCTCGTCGTGTTTACATGGGAGAAAATATTCCTATTTCTTCCAAAGCGAAGCGAAGATCGATTTACAAGTATCCAAGTATAACTTTTCTTGTAAAAGAATATAATTTAATACTTCTTTAATAAAATTCCGAGTCTTCCTTTCATATTTCGTTTCCTTCTTTCTTTCCATATGTTACTGAAGCTTGATATTTTGTTTGATTCATTTTTATTTGATAAACTCTATCATCTCTTTCATCTCTTCATTCATGCAACCTGAAATTCTTTCATTTTTACTAGCTTTTTCGCTCGCTCGCTTATTTCGTTTCTTCTGCCACTTCGTTTCTCTGATTTCCTCGTCTATTCGTGTGCCTCCTCTTCCATATATGATGCAGAGAGGTGCATTACCGTGCTCGTATCGTCTGAATCTCCATCTGCTTAGCTGTGGAATCCGCTTTACCTTCTCAGACAGAGAAGTGGTATTGTCTACCTACCGATAGATCAGAAAAAGCGAAGCAGAGGAAAGAGAAGAGAGGAATATACAGCAAGAGAGATAGAGAGGAAGGCCGATAAGGGAGAAAGAAAGAATCTGCACGAGCAGTAACTTTTACCTTTTCATGAAAAGTTGAATAGTATTAACTTCTTAGGCTTAATGTTCGTTAAATTTGAAATAAATTTTTAAGGCCGCTTTGAATTATAGTAGAGCCACCCTTGACAATGGAATTTTCGGATAATAAAACAATCACTTTTCTCATATGAAAAGATGACCGAAGACGTCGTCTATCTTTGGCCTTTTGATTTTTGAACTGTATTTGTTACTAACAAATGCGGACATTTATAATGATCGAATGATTCAGAAAATTTTTCTCGGGGGTTTTCCTGACTGCTGATTTGAACTTGGATTTTCAAGATTCAAAATATCTGATTCAATGAAATGTACGGTATGCTTGCAACATCTACGTACTAACTCTTATCTTTTTTATCTCAATTACTGTTACAATATTAGCATCTAATACATGTGCCCCATGATATTAACGGTATGTGAAGACGTATCATAACGTGGCTTCAGCAACCAACAGTTCGCCACATTTTCTCAGCCCATCCTAATGCTGACTCTGTTCTTTTTACCATCTTCATCCCCTTTTTCTTCAAATTTCAAAAACATTTGGGATCAAGTTCTTTCCATTAAACGTAAAAGAAACAAGATTCAAATCGTGATTCGACAATTATTGTACATATAAGTATAACATATATACTTGAACGAATTGACAAATATTGAGTTAGATTTTGAAAATCTGAATTTGAATTGAATATCAGCAGTGAACCAGACCCCTGAGAAAAAACTTTGTGAATTATTCGACCAACATAAAGGTGTACACACCGACTGACGCGTTAATAAGTGTGGGCGTGTTTGACCCCTTATATCTCAGAAACTAATTGTCGACTCAATTTGAAAATTTGCTGTGATTCGTGCCTCATCATCAGCTACTATTCGATATCAAATTCAATTCCTAAATCGACAGATCAAAAATGGGCAAAAAGCACATTCAAATTCACTCTTCTTTCATCTATTCAAATACAGATTAGGATTAATTGATAGTTTGTTGAAATATTTATGGGTTCCATTTCTTTTTGACTGTTGAGTCACATAATTTTTTCAACATAAAAACCTACGTAGAGTTACATTCTTTTCGTACTTGAAACCTTTTTTCGAATGTCCACGAATATTTCGACACGAGACCTCTCCGTGATCACTTTCGTTTGCTGTTTCTATTTGTGTAATATCGTCATTGTTGTCGTCTTTACCGCAATGAAACCATATCATTACATCGGTATAATTAAGCTTTTTCTACAAGCGCCAACGTATAAGAAATTTGCCTGCTTAAGGTAATTTTCAGTATTATATTTTCATTTTCTAACGTCTGTGATTGTGGCTTTTCCAACACTATGTACTTTTGCTAATTGTTGCGCACTTACACCAGTTTCAAGCTTTTTGATTATGTTGTACTCTTTTCGATAGTTAGAACAGTATTAGTTTCGTACTAAATTCTTTTAATCAGAATTCAGTCAATCGAACGAAGGGAACAATACATTGTATATGAACATTTCTAACAAAAAGAGCTATTCGTTACTGGGAAATACTATATTCGAATATTAAGCTGTTCGGAAATGGGTCAGGCAAGGAAGGCTTTTGTAATTTTTCTAAATAATACTTTTAAATAATATTGCCCAATGTTCTAATTAAGTTGACAATTTATCCAAGATTTGTATACTGTAAGTTTTATTATAAATATACTGTAAGCTTTTGCATAGTTGTCAAGTATTCGATTATCATTAATCTATTATTAATATTCATTATAAAAATAATGTATTGCAGAAAGTTGGATCATTCAGTGTAAATTACCGTCTATTGGCGGTACTAATTGAAAATTTATTTATTTATTTTATGCATACAATTTTATGAGGAAGATGTATTATTTTATATCCTAAATGATTACAAAATTATGAATTTTTGTATAAATTATTTCGATGAAATTGACGAGTTCTCGCATAATAAGCATTGATTTTTTCGGAACTTACAATTAGCATTTTTCATAAATAAACATTGACATCAAATACATACATCTATACCTATCTTATATCGCTAAATAATTATTTACTTAAGAATAAGTATTTAAGTGCGTCTCTTAATTTCACTAAAGTCAGAGCAGAAAGATTATTCGCTTGGATGATTTAAATATACCATAAGAAATGTATAATTCAAGAACAATTACACTAATCAAATCGCAGCAATCATTAGTGATCGAAAATACTTCAGCCACAAAATTCTCTTTCACGCGTAATTAAAATAATTTTATATAAAGAAATTAAATTACAATATCTTCGCTTATTTTTAAATTTCAATAAAAAGTGTTTAATCAGGTTTTATCTGGTATATTTATATATTAAATACCTTATGTTTACGACAGACCACCGAGTTCAATAAATTTATATTCAATATTTCAATATTTTTATTTGTATTATTGAGAGAATCGACTAAACTATCGACCTGGGACAGAGAACGATCTATTACAGAAATGATCTTGCCAAGTATGATCTTCTATTTATACCAAAAAGTATAAATATAATGAATACGATAAAATGAAGAAACAGTACGACTATAAACAATACAAGATTTTAGAGTTAGGGAGTACAGTAAGCAGACAGTTTAAGCCCAACTTTTTTCATTTTAACAATTTACGATATAGAGGAATACTTGAAACGAAACGGGCAGAAGAAACTAACAGAAGAAATGGAGCTGTTATTATTCGCAGGCGATGTGACAATCCTAGCAAGTAACCCAGCAAATCTTCAGGACGAAGCAAGCACATAATGCAAAAATACTACTTTGAAAACGATCTGGAAGTTAATGCCGACGAAACTAATGCTGTGCAAGAAAGCTAAGAGGAAAAAAGCGAGGAGAAAAATAATATACAACGGAAATAATATAATGGATCACGAAAGAGGTTCAAGAATGTACACATCTGGGAGTTCTCTTTGACCAAAAAGGATCGTTTAACGAAGTGGCAAAGTTCTTCGTAACTAAGCAACAGTAGCATCGAATACGATTTGGAAATCGCTAATAATTACAAGATCTAACGAATATTCTCCGCCAGGGAAGCTATTTGACTTTATAGTTAAAACAATAGCAATGTACAGTATGTGCATCTGAAGTGATATGTAAATCTTGTACCATCAGGCAACGCGACCCACCGGTGATTCACATCATTTACGTTTACAATTTTAATTTATAAAAATGTTATTAGAATTTAATTTTAAAGTTAAGATAAATAATCTGTGGAAGACACAATGTTTATGTTAAAACAATATTCAGTGATATTTATTAAACAGAACTACAGAACCAAATGTATACAAGTGAGTGATATGGTATAATTAACAAAGTATGCAGGTGAAGAATTTGTGGGTGTTGACAGTTGGCCAGTTACTCTCAGACTAGATGTAGGTAATGACCCATGATCCCTTAAATATTTTGAAGCCCACTCTTTATACGTGTAATATCGTTGTATTCCAACAAATGTGATTTAACGAAAATTAGAGTAAAATGCAAATGTTATTGGAGAAGACTAAACAATGAGATGTAGTGTTGACCGATAAAAATTGTCTCATTTATTTACATTTCTTTGAAATTCTGAAAAAAGATGATACTTCCATGAGTTCTGAAGGAGATTCCATGGAATCGGAGATAGTCTGATAGATAGAAGATGGCTTAAACACAGAGTAAGTTTTAAAGAACTACTAACTTTAAAAAATATATGCAATTTAGCGTCTCAGAAAAAATGGGAAAAGAAAGACGATTAAGACGCATGTAATATGTGAAAAGATATAATTTTTCAAGCAGAACGTAGCTGAACGTGAGATTACTCGAACAATTTGATTATCCAATTATCCCGAATACAATCAATTCGAATAATCGAGCTTCTACCTGGGTTACAAAATATTACTTAGAAAATATTACTTTCAAAATATTAAAATAAAACGAATTAATGCACAAATAAGGCTAATTTATTGCTACGAAACTAGGCTGGCTAGCGGTAACTTAAAAGGGTTTCAAGTACGAAATAGACGAAAGCACGGAATGTAGAACCTGCGATAGGAAAGAGATGGAAACTAGAAGTTATGTCGTAACTAAATGTCGTACATTACAAAGAACCATAACCAAAATGGTTGGGAAATGACAAAATGACACGGATCCTAGCAGCAGATACTGAGAGAAAAATCTGAGACTTGATAAATTTCATTGAAAGCAATATTAAACCGAGATCCTTCTGTTTAAGCAACTAGGAAGAAGACGAAAGGCGAGGAACGCAAAAGGTATACTGTTATTGCATACTAGTTAACAGAAAACTCAAACTAAACTACCTGAGGTACACATTAGCGCTACAAGTACACATTAAACATCGTACATACGTATAAGCTATAGCATGATCAAATCTCTGATTAAGCGCCAATTATACGCTACATAAGGGAGCAGTTCATAAAAATCAAATAATGTATGTTTTACTAATACAAATTATAAAACAAGTAGAAACAAGCGCGCAATGCAGTAAAATAAATAATAATAAATAATAATATCGATCAGGGTATTTTTTACCGATTCCAATGACTTTGAAATTACCGTTCATTTTTCAAGTTATAAATCAATTAATGTTTGAAACTTTATACACTGTTTAATGATTTATTTTATAAATGTTAACAGTTTTTCAATGACGACAGGTATATTTGTTACATTTTTGGCCAATCGAGCATCGGAATAAAGTGCAATATTCCACACACCGATCGATTTTTCGAAAATTATTTCACGCAAGCGTTGCTCACCGCCTAAAGGCGGCCGGATATTAATCTAGCTCAACCTATAACCCATTGATTTTTATTTTTTGTTTGTGCGATATTATCGATGGCTCGCTCTCTCATCTAAAAGTTAAGTTTCGAATCAGTTATATCAAACTGCGACTACCAACTTTAGAATAAAATGCATTCATAAGCTAAACTTAACTGAAGATTTTTTACAAGTAATTTGGAAACCAAGGCCAAGCAGCCGTTCAATTTATTGATAGAAATTGTTCAGAATATTGAACTCGACAACATTGTTCAAAATCATTGAAATACCCCAATATCTTTATTTGCAACTACAGGCGAGGGTGTATGTATGTAAATAGGGAGAAATACAAAATTTTCGTGTCACTTCAATGTAATACGATAGTACAGATATTAATTTGAAGTCGTTTTCCAAATGGATAGTATTTGAAACTATATAAGATTTTTGCGATCATATAAATAGCGGAAATGTTTCTTCTTCAATTATATTATATATTATTAATAAGATAATTCTTAAAATTAATTGATTTTAATATTTCACAAGAAATTTTTAGTATTTTGTCGATCCGCCTGTCTTTTTAATAACTTTTGCACATCTACGTGCTGCGGGCTCCGTTAATCTTACACTGCGATTTATTAATATTCTTTCTACGCTTCTTTCACAATTTTAAATTTGATGCTTTTTCTCTTCACTGTTTTTAACGTCATTCCATAATCCCTCAATAGGGTTTAGACCCGACGACTGAGCTGATCATCGCTTAGCATTAACGGTGTGGTTCAGCATCATCGTCTGCTTGAAAAATCCAATTCTGAGTTAAATTATCATTCGTATAAGACAGTAAACAGTCGTCTAAAATAAACATGTTGAGTCACGATCAATGCGACAAATTGGACCAGGTTCATTTATGATCATTCCTCCAAATCGTTACGAAGCTACTTCCTTCAATGCTAAATTTTATACTGTTGAAAATTGTGGATCTTTGAAGCCGAAATAATGTTATAGGAACACTAAATTTATATTGAGGATTAATATTAAAATAATAATATATTTATTTCATGGACGATTTCTCATATATTCATCGATACACACTTGCGCGCGTTTCAGCACTTTCTTCTATACCCGACTGTTAACCGACTGAACAGTTTACATTCCTTTGTTTTCGAGACGCTGCGCATACACACATACATCCACACACTGATATTCACATACAAGTATCTCTACTACGCATTTAACTCAGTCCAGCACAGAAAATTATACATATCTCAACATATACACTTATCGTTAAATTCATGTGCAATTCGTCGACGAACATACAATCTTCCATCAGAACCGAAATAATTAAATTTTCATTCATCGGAATAAATAACTTTTGACCATTGTCCTCTCGACCACTCGATATGAAATTTCTCTATTTATGGAATTTCTTTATTTATATGCTCGCCACTGTGTATTAAACAATGAAGGGTATAAATGAAATTTTATTCGTGGTCAGTTAAAAACGTAGGAGGATATGTAACTGTAAATTGTAAATACTTGAAGAAAAATTCGGCAATTTCTTCGAGAAACGCGGAATCGCGACAAAATGTTGCTCGATGTTGCTCCAACAGAGACAAACGGTCTGTGTCTGTGTCATTTTATTTCCAACAAGTAGCTTGAAAACCACATTCGTATTTTCTGTCCATTCTCCTTTCTCCTGCTTTGGAATTTCAGATATTTTTCTGGAAAAAGTAGAATAAAAGTCCAACGAACATTTTCTAATATAATTTGAGTTGCAAAAATATTGAAGCCATAGATAATAATGTAATAAAATAATAATCATAGATAGATACTGGACGACAAACACGTGGAAAGGTTTCATCGGATTGGCAACTAAGTGATTGCGGATTTTGTCATTACCACCTAATGACAAAATCCGCAATAGATAATAATTACTATATAATTGGTATATAATGTATGAAGAAAATTGCAAAATTGGGCCTTTACATTTACTGATTTACTGATTTGACAGACTAGATATAGTATAATATAGATACAGTATAGTAGTAATTATTTGCTTACCAGAGAAACAAAATATTAGCTGCAGGAAATAACTTTTAATACTTGGAATACCAACATATAGGTTTAACGTATCGGGACGTGTAAAAGCTAAAAAGAAAATTATGGCTGCAAAATGTGTTACACAGAATTGTTACAGTAGCGGACAAAAGTTTAAGACGAAATGGAAGAAATAAATAATTGATTTACTTTCCATAAAAGAAATATAAATACTGTGTTCTACTTTTGGTATTGACTAATTAGACATTTGTTTGTACACTTACAAAAAAAATTTCATTTTGATATTTTGCTCAGTAGCTAAGTTATAAAAAAGGAACGAAATCTGTAATATTTCGTCGGTCAAAAGTTTAAGACTACACAAAAAATATTAATTTTTGCTAAGAAAATATACGCAATTTTTGTTTAAATTCAATATTTTGTCCAATATCCGTTATTTCTTATCACTTCGGTACATCTTCTTGGCACAGAATCTATTAATTTTTTACATTGATCTACCGTAATATTACTCCAAGCTGTTTCAATTGTAGAGTAAAGTTCATTTAAATTTTTTGATTTATAACCTTGTACTGTCTTTTTTATGATGCTCCACAAATTCTCGATTGGATTAATGTCTGGTGATTGCGACGGTCACGGCAGCACGGTGATATTTTCTTCTTCAAAAAGCTGTTTCACAACCCGAGTCGTGTGCTTCGGATCATTATCATTTTGAAAAATAAAATCATCACCCATATTGTTGCGTGCAAGAGGCAACATTGTGTCCTTGAGTATGTCCATGTATTGAAAACGGTCCGCAATTCCATTGATACGACATATCGGACCAGGGCCGCCTCGAGAAAAACACGCCCACACCATAACGTTTCCACCATCATGTTTAAGAATTTTTAAAACGCACTGTGTTTTCAAACTTTCGCCAATTCGACGTCTGACATACCCTATCCTATCAGAAGAGACGCGACTGAATTTCGATTCGTCCGAAAACAATACCTTTTGCCAATCTTCACTTGTCCAATGCTTACGAGCTTTAGCAAATGCAAGTCGTCTGTTTCGATTCCTAGAACTTGGCAGTGGTTTCTTTTAGGATTTCGCCCACTTAAGTTAGTCTTCTAATCTTCTCCTAACAGTTCTAGCACTAATTTGTGTATCGTTTTTGTAGTTTATCTCCACAGCAATATTATTTGCACTACGAAAACGATCCTTTTCGCTCAAGCGATGAATCCGGCGATCCATTTTCGGCGTTGTTTTCCGTGGTCTTCCGTTTTTCGGTTGATCGCAATACATACCTGCCTTTAAAAATTTATACCAAGCGTGCTTACAAGCCGTCTCTGACCTGTTCACTATATTTGCTATTTCGGCGAAGGTTTTACTTTGCTTTCGCGGCCTTACAATTTTCAAGTAAATTCTTTGATTTATCTATAGTCTGTTCCTACTTAAATGAATTTTGAGAAATAAATGGTACAGTAAACAATGATTTTGACATTCCAGAATCAAAATGTTCAAAAATTATACCCATACTCACGTTTTACATAGATCGTCTTAAACTAATGTCCACTGTTTACAAGCGCTAAGCGGTAACTAACTCTTGTAACTCCTACATTGTTTGTATTTGTTGGAATACAACGATATTACACGGACACCTACACAGGCATTTAAACAGGACACTTACACAGGTCATACTCATTACTGTATAGAGAGTGGGCTTCAAAATATTTCAGGGATCATGGGTCACTACCTACAGCTAGTCTGTATGTCCTGTTTTGCGGCCAAGTTTCAGGACAAAAATACAACACAAACAAGAATACACAAAAGCTCCGCTCCCCTGCGGCTTAAATCCAAAAAACAAAAATAAACACAAAAACCGTAAAACCACGACACATAATAAGCATGGCTATATGGTTGTACCGTCGCGTATCGGTACTTTTGCCTAACACACTTTACTCAAATTCATTGTTTATTGTGAATTTCAAAATGTATAAGAAAAACAAATCTTGGCAAAATAAACGATTAAAAAAAAAAAAAAAACAGCTAGTCTGTACTTTGTTAATTATACCATATCACTCACCTATATACATTTGGTTCCGTAGTTCTGTTTAATAAATATTACCGAATATTGTTTTAACATAAACATTGTGTCTTCCATAGATTATTTATCTAAACTTTAAGATTAAATTCTAACAGTATTTAACAATTGACGGTCTGAGGTTACAAAGGTCAACCATATAGCTATGTTATTCCAAAGAGACAAACCGAATAGAAGAACAATATGCGTATAAGATGTTTGTAATCCAGTTTACAAATCATCGTCTTAAATTTTTTCCGCTACTGTATATTCATTTGTTTATTCAAATAAAAGTGAATATTTTTGATATTTATCACATATCGAGTGTGAAAACAAGTACGACAACGTGTTTTAAGTCAGGTTCCAAAAGTTGAATAGTTACTATGTAAAATAACTTATTACAGTAATTGTTCGATTATTATTATACGAATCGCAAGAAATGGCACAGTGCTACACAATTAGAGAAAATGAAGATAAAAGTAATTTTATAAAGGCAGAGCTTTTCCAACATATCGACATTAGTAAACAAAAGTCGAAATAGTAATGGAAATTTATTAAATTAAAAAGTCTTGATAACTACGACTTACAGGTCGTTTCAACTTGGTTGACATTGTGTTCACACTTTGGTTGTCCAATAAAAAGTTGTCTAATGTAAATGGAGTCAGTGATCGTGGTTTAAGTCATCGTTGAATTGTGGGCAGTTATTTTAACATTTTGCACGTTTGGCGAGATTACACCATTATTTTAAATATTTCCAAGAACGTATCTACGTTCCTGTCGTATATAAAAATACCCCAAATTGCCCGCGATTTAATGTAATTTAGCTCTTAGCAGTTACTTGAAGACGATATGATAAAATAAATCCAAGTCTAAATAAAAGATTCTATTCGGTATCAATCTCGTAGGTGTTACTGGTATCGCTAACATTATACCTTTAAATGAAATAGTATCTTGTTTACGACATTCGAGGAAATGATGAGCGGCTTATTCAGTCGTCTTTGTGATTATATGGTACTTATATTTTAGCGCGAAAAATAAAAGTAAAAAATAAAACTGCTATAGACAGGTTAATTTCAATCGCTATATTATTTTGATAATATAGATACAAAGATGCAAGATATCATAACACAGAGTAGAACATCCAACTATTCCGTTTATCGTTAACTCCCTTCCAGTAGTTATACGCGAATATGCGAGACGACGACTATCAACATCGATCCAAGTTTGGATAGAACTGCTGTAAGAGCATCGTGTTTCATTGGAATTTCAGATATGCTATACATAGGAAACGTACAATTTCAAATAAAGGAATAACAATACCATAACGATAGGGAAGTTACTCCTCGTAATCGCAATTGGTTGCCAAGCAGTACGCATGAGAATTGGCAGTGTTGGGCAAATTTTTATTTACCTACTAAACAATAAATAAGGAATCGAAATAATATTTTAGCTGTGAATAAGAATTAAATTTTGTTATTTAAATAAAGGTCGTTTAAACGATACCAAAAATTATTTATTTCTAATCTCTTATTTGCAACTGGAATAGTCTTTTTTATTTGGATTTGGATTTTGTTATTTGCAAAGCAAATGTTTTTTATCGTGTCCACTGCTTTAACAGATCTCCATTGATTCGACAAAAGCTACGACAAATAATTTTTTGACATTCTGTACAATGTGCATATATCGAAATAAATTATTTGAAAAGTTAACACAACAGAATCTCGAATATTAATTTTATTCAGAATGATTTGATACTCGAACTTACGTTTTACTATGTTTTAGACATCTTTCTGCCAATATTTCTAAATTACTAAATTGCATAACTTTTGCACAGTTAGTAGTTCTTTAAAAGTTCTTTCAGCTAATTAATTTATTATTATTCTCTGTGTTGTAAACAATTAAAACGCAATACGTATAATCTTCTAAAAATATATAAACACCACAATTACTATTTATATAAAAATTAACTGAATATTGAGTTCTTTGTTTGGTTTATTCGTAGCTCTGTAATTAAAACCAAGTTGTGCCAATACTTTTTTATACAAATCACTCAGCCCTTTGCATTGCGCTGCTTTATCACAAAAAAGAAACTATCCACGATACGTCATTTTTAAATAAATTCAATAAATTGATTTAAATATAACTTTTTAGTAGTAAATTTATCGATTAAAACTTCCGATTATATACCTTCTCCTACAAACTACGTTAACTACGTTAACTCTTACACTAACTTATATTGCCTTATTCTACCTTATTCTATTTTAAACTAACTTAAACCTAAGCTGTTCGCCTCAGTACAATTATATACAAATTATACACAGACCGCTTCTAACAGCTGTCCATCTACAGCTTTATGGTACTTTATATGTAGCATTCTCCGAATGTGAAGAAATTGTGATCCTTTTAAAGAGTGCGAATTTAATTCCCTAACATATACAGACATATAACTATTTGAACGACAAGAAATATAATTTAATAAGAATATAATTATTAATATACGATTTAATACGATTTAATAAAAGAGTATAATCTTTTAAATACAGGTATTTGACGCCGTATTCGTGTATTTATCTTCTGGTTTAATATTTGATATCCTGCGTGTTTTAAAATACATGAAACTTCCATGACAATTTATAGTAAGATCCCCATGTTTCATAGTGACTTTACTTTTTAACGCGAAGAAAAATACAATTTTAGATTTTAGAAAAATATAGCTTATGGTGTAAAATGGAAATTCATAAAGAAGCATACATATAAGATCAAAATAATGAAGTATCTCTGACTTTACGTATGATTTGAAGACTTTAAGCTTATTTTCTAAACTTGAGTTGAATTATCAGCAACATAACGAAGATATTTTTATGCGAATTCTTCAGTGTAGTTTACAAAATAAATGGGTAGAAACGGTGCTTAGGGGACCCACCTCCAATGATCTTGACTTTGACATATGGTGTCCAAGTTACTCTCCTGAATGGGCAAGGTGACCGTCCCTTCAAAACCTTTTAGTCGTGGCTTGTTAGTTTTAAGGGCAAGGTAAAAATGCTGAACCTGCAATTGTTTTATTTCACATGGATTGGGATCAGAGTTGGGATTAGGGTTGGCGAGGTAAAAATGGCCAAACCACACCGAAGCTTGATTATGATATTTTTTTTATTTCACTTTCTTGAATTTATTTATTGTATTTTTCCCGCAATTCTTCGGATCTTGCACGTTTCTTTCTCTCATACGCAAAAGGCTTGGGTTAATTAAATTTAACTCGAATAAAAACAGAATGACAAGTGTAGGAATATTTGTGCGCAACATGTACGTATTAGCTACTTATATGCGTGCTCAGCGTCGGTAAAATACGCTCTACAAACAACGAGAGATGGCTGAATATTGCGAAGATCATTCAAGAGGGTGACCTTGATAAACAGCATCTTTACTAGTAGATGCACTACTATGTTAAAAATGCAGGGAAGCAATAGTCAACGCAGGACTTGAAAGGGAAATTTTGTATTATTTCTAAAATCAAAGTAGCAAATTCTATCTCGAAATAATTTTACATGTGGTATGAGTAACGCTTAAGAATAATGAGTCTGCCTACTTCAGCTCCATGGGCAAACCGTGTAATACTGCAGCGCATATGGCACACAGGTTACGTAATTTTATATTTCAGATAGCTACGTATGACAAAGCACTGTTTCAAAGAGGAAAAGGATATTATGGAGAAGTATACATACCTTTGTGTCAAGATTTTTGATCACCTATTATTTTCACGCATCATTGAACATTGTACGTGCATACGGTGCATGTATTATTTCGAAACATAGTAGAACGATAGGATTTTTGCAATCCGAGTTGGCATTTGCATACTATGCTGTTAATATTTATCGATAAAATGGATCCAACTTCTACATGTATGAAAAGTACAAAGTACGTTTGAAATATAGATACGTATGCACGCTTTGACGAAATACAAATTATTTATTATTGCAAACGTTATTGGGAACTACGAGAAATAATTATTTAATTAACAGAAAGTGACAGCATCTTTAAAAAATTGATATTTTTCGAAGCTGTATTTCGTACTTTTAGGATAATGAATATTTTATGAAATGCGCTACGAGAACACTTGTCTCGTGGATTTCATGTTGGCAAAAATATTGGAACGTATCTACGATTTCTATGCAAATACGCGTTTTATCGTACGATGCAAGAAAATCCGAGCGGAGAAACGATGACATCCCGAAACAATAGGTGAAAATGCAAGATTGCTCAAAACTGCGCGGACAAAGAGCAAGGCGATGAAAAAGGGTGAAAAACAAGTAGAAAAATGAAGGAACAGAACAAAGAATATGCGAGCGAGGAAAGAAATCAGGGAACGTCCAAAAGTAAGCACGACTTGTGAAAGGAGAATAACATAAGAATAAAGTTCAATGAAGAGGAAAGAAAAGGAAGGAAAATCGAGTATCGCTGTGATTGTCTGCAAAGACGAAGAAAGATAAAAAGATGCAGTACTTTTAAATGCGTTAGAAGCGCGTGGCATATATATACAGTGTGTCCGTTTTATCTCGACACGGTTAAATACCTCCGAAAATATACAAAATAGATAAAAGTTGTAGTATACCGGAGGATACATATCGTGTTGGCATTTATACGACCTTTTAAATATATCTCTATACTTTTTCTTATATATTTTCGTATCTGAAGCCAAGACGTCAATGCGTATGTATCTTACATAAAACAATTTCGAGATATGAAACGACAAAGTTGTATCGTCGACATTTTGCCTAATGCACACCACAAGCAAGTTGCTCGGTTGGACTTTGCAAATCATAGTGGTGCTAAAAAGAGCCGATTTTACGCGTGTAATGTAACGTAATGTAAAATAGCCTAGCATGACGAACCACGAGTGTGAGTGGGATTCGCGGAAATTACGACACCAATGTTCCAAAACGTTCAAAAGTAATTTTCGAAAGGAATAGAGAAGCAGTTTTTCGGAAGCAAACACATTGAAGGGAAAGCCGGAGGATAAAGGGTCGCATTAACGCGAATCTCGCTCACTCGTGGATCATCATGCTGCGCTGTTTTGCACGAAATTACATTCCACACATAAACTCGCAACTTTTTGGCGTCACCTTTTTGATGTACAACGTGCGACCGAACAACCTCCTCACAATGTACATTGAGTTACGTTAATGCCGGTAACATGACGGATTTGTCGTTTCGTGTTTCGAAATGTTTTGACATCAGCGAAAAAAATACGCGATGAATAATATAAAGATCCGTTTAAAAACTCAAACTTAATGTTCACAGGACTTTTCAGTGCCGTTTCAAGGTCATAGAAATACCAGCATATGCTACAATTTTTTATCTCAGTCATCTTTTCGTATTTTGTATATTCTTCGAGATACTTAGTTGTATATAGACAAAACGAACACACTGTATGTACATACGCAAGGAGCAACGAAAAAAAAAGAAGAATAAATCAATTTCTACCGAATCTGCTACATTCACACTGCTGTAGATGCACGGTTCGTTAATATCACGCACACTAATGGATGAACATTAATTAATCAGCACGTAGTATACGATAGAATTAACTGTTACTCCATAGAATCACGATTAAGGTTAATTCCGAATACAGAGTCATCCACTTAACTCAGAACTGGCGCGCGCGAGAACGGAAAATAGCCATGCTATTCACATGTACGTTTAGTGCAACGATCATACATCGACACCACCATCCACGAGCAGTCGCTAGAACTGGCGTTGTGCAGGTCATAAACGAGAACACGGAACGATTTTGATAGCTGCCGCCTGTGGTGCAAGACGCTTACCTGAAAAGTAATTCTCCACAACGTTACTGTTCGCATTCTTACAAACACCATCGCCTTTTTCTACCTTCTTCGGTACCTTTTACTCTTAATCTCTTAGGTGCAGCCGAATTTTGTGCGGGGTTGTTCCTCTGTACGGCAGAGTTTGACGCGAATTACGCGTAAACGATACGGCGTTGCAATGTGTGGCGGATAACGTTGTTCTCTACGCAAACACATTGTAATGAAGTTTTATTTACTAAATTATGATTTTTCTTCAAAATAAGATGCATATACTTTAATAATTAATAATACAATGGAGTGTAATGTATTTTAAAGCACGGTGCGATACATAGAGCCACGTCACAATTTTCACAATCTATTTTTGAAGTGACATTTTGAGGTTGAAGATTCTAAAAAATTGTAAGGATACGGATTCGCATATTAAAAAGAGCATCTAATAATGGCATATTTCTTAAAATACACTGCTCGTCAAAGAGATAGCCCATGTGAGCTATCTTTAATTTCTCAACGACGCGTGTAAAAATTTTCGTCTGCAATGTATAATATCAAAACATCATGAGCTCAAAATATGCGGTTCGTTGAAAATACTAAAAAATATTTTGAGGTTTAGTGTGTCACAAAAAAGAAATTGTTTTATTTTAAGAACGAAATGATAGCACATGTACAATAAGAAAATAATAATCGTCATAAATAATTACTTATCAAACGTATATACTTATTTAATAATGGGTGCATCCCCTTTTATTTTCTATTACTTCTATTCTACGATTTCCTATCGATTTATATTGTTTCTGGATGTAATTTTGACTTAACGTATCCCATTCGCGTATAATTGCATTTTTTAATTCTTGTACGTATTGATACTGCTTGTATACGCCGTGAACAAGTTCTGCCCAGCAATTTTCAATAACATTGAGGTCCAGGGAGCGTGCAGGCCACGGCAAAATAGATATATTATTTTCATTAAAGTATAATTGACCCAATCTTGATGCGTGCACAGGTGCATTATCTTGTCGAAAGATGTAATCAAGTCCAGAAGTGCGTTCTGCATGATTACTTACTTGTTCTTTGATTAAATTTATGTATCGGACACTGTTCATTCTCCCAACGATGAACTTGATAGTTGTCTTGCCGAAATAACCGATGCCGGCCCAAACCATCGCGCTGCCTCTTCCCATTTGTCGTCGAATTGCCGACGTTGTCTCTTTTCTTGTGTCATAAAAATAATATTGGAACGCATCAGGACCATCCAAGTTGAATATTTTTCGTCTGAAAATAGCACCCTTCTCCATTTCTTTTTCCAATGCATTCTTTCTTTTGCAAAACGTAAATTTTTTCAATTTTAACCTCTTGATATTTTTGCAGGATAGCAGAACTCGACAAACACTCGAAACACTGATACTAACACTAGATTTTTCCATTATTTGTTTCGTTAATTGTTTGCGTTAACTGCGAGTTGGAAGCTACACGCAAAATTGCTTGCTTAGCACGATCGGATAACGATGACGGCCGACCAGTACTTTTCTTTTTGCCATAACCTTCAACATTTTTTAAGAAATTGTGTATTACTTTACGACTTCTTTCTATTACTTTCGATATTTTTGCTATCGATAACTGTTGCTGTTTTAGTTCTAGAATATGCTTTTTTTCAGACTCGTTTAATCTTTTTCCGCGTCCCATACTTTCAAATTTATATAATATATATACTGTAATCTTTTCTCGTTGATAGATCATGAACTACTGAGCAATTTCTAAACATATTAACACAATGTGCTATCATTTCGACCTTAGTTTCGAATAGTTTTTCTTGGTTGTATAAAAACATCTACGACATTGTGACCTATTTCCAGCAAGCCGCACATCCCGAGCTCATAATGTTTTGATATTATACGTTGCAGACGAAAAACTTTACACGCGTCATTGAGAAATTAAAGATAGCTCACATGGGCTATCTCTTTGACGAGCAGTGTATTTTAAGATAACGCGCGGATTTCTATACATTTATCGATAATCACTAGAGGGAAAACTAATTTTGTAATTGTATGAAACCATGCGTCGATTACGAGGCGTAAGTAGATCTAAATGACAGTTCCTTTTGTATGATAAAAACAAATTTTAGCAAGTTAGTTCTTGTGGAATTTTATCCTCTGTTGGTGTGCTTTGGAATATCTTTTAATTTCCTCTTCTACTATTGGGATTTTTAGTATCTTTTTTATATCGTCGTTTCTTACACATCACGGCGCGTTGAATATAGTTCTTAGAATAATCGATTGTAGATTTCCTATTTTCTAGATTGATTTAATTGAATTTTAATTAAATTTTTAATTTAATTAACTTTTTGCATGGAAGAGGGTGTGAAAAGAGCATAGAGTGTCAAGTGAAGATTATATTTAATAGACTGTACATAGTGGGTAACAAAATATAGTTTAGAAAAATAAAATCATTCGTAATGGTCAACTGGTGTTTATTTTTCTATCGTCGTATGTCCGCTGGAATATTTTTCAAACGATTCTTTTGTAATATCTGCTTGGAATCAACATTGATTAGTTGAAATTTCTCCTAATTTTGTACATGCGGGGATGTTTCTGACGATAGCTTTAAAATAGCGAGATAGACGAGAATTTCATTAGGAAAACTAAACGAGTAATAGTATATCTACTCTGAAGGTGAGACATTGCAAATATTCTAAGATTACCTTCATTTTTTAAAAATCGTGCTACATATTCTTCCTCTACGCCATTCATTACGCTCTTTCTATTTTTTATAAAAGACATTAAACGTCTGAAAACAATTCTTTAAAAGTTACTCTAAATTTAATTTTAGTAAGTCATACAATAATTTCATCTTGCTGTTTACAACTGTATTGAGATATAAATATCAAGTTTATGTTTTTCCTCGAAAAAACAAATTACTAAAAAAAAAAACATAATTAATTATAATTACCATTCTTATATTTACACCTTCGTACAATTAGGTGAACGAACAAAATTTTTTGCATTTCCTTTTCACTCTGATTAGAGAATAGGTTCAGCGTTAAGTTATATACTGCATAATGCGATTGTTAGTTTTCAAACAAATTTTATAAAATTACGTTGTAATGTTTCTTAAACTTGGTATAATTTGAAAGAAGAGATGGAATTTCACGCATGTGTATATTCTTTCAAATCAGCAGCACATCCTCAGGTTTCAACGAAAGTCGTTGCTCCAATTGAGTTTTATCCAAGTCTTATCGGATAATTGCGTCTCGATGTGCTGTGAAGCAAAGTACTAACTGACCTGTAAATTTAGTTGTTTAACCCCGATTGCCTAACTACATTAACCTAGTTAGTAGCAGTAAAATAAACAGTAGATAAGGTCACGAGAATCACGATAAACTGTGTGATGCTGGAAAATACAATAACAGGATGCGATGATCTGATATCAACATGGTAATTGTCTAAATGTGTATCGAAGCGCAATGCATTTTGGTATTTCATGACAACTTTTATAAGCTAACGTGATTACGTTTGTTAAATAAGAAATTTAATCGTTAGATAAGATTCGTGGCATGGTCGAGGACGAGAATTAGTTTTTTAAGTAAATGTAGGATTTCTATCGTAGAGCTGAAAATACTTGGATGATGTATAATTTTATAAAAGTCAGTTTTTATTTAAATGGGAGCCACTTATCTATCGATAAATCTCAATGAAATTTCCCAGAAAATGAAATGATTAAGAAATATTTTTAGCTGTTTTTAGTTGTTTTGGTTACGAATAACTATTATGAATGATTTTTTCTGCTACTAGTAACCATTCTCGACGACGAAAATTTGATTCTGATTACTAGTAACTAATATAAATGACTGCAATATTTTCTGTTCACTCGAAACCATTATCGATGGCCCAAGTTTTATTTTGGTCATCGATAACTATTAGAAAAATTTATTTTGTTACCAGCAACTAACATCGACGACAAAAATTTTGTCAGGTAACATTGGATTATTGCAAATTATTAATTGACAGTACTATTAGATAATTAGTATTCATAGATAATATAAAGAAACTTCATTATAAAACTCATTTATTAAGCAAAAGGGCGGTATGAAAATATATCGAAGAAGAAATTATTTTATTTATAAAAAAAGTTTTGTAATTAACTTTTTTATGTTGTTAACGAATATGTACTAATTATCAGTGATGTTAATAGCAATTGACAATGTAAGCAAAAAAACTTAACAATTTTAAACATAAAGCAACGTACAGCATTCGATTAAAAAACTGAAAGCTGACTTTGTTTCTTGAAAAAATTGCAAATGTAAAAAAATGATATAAAAACTGTAAAGCTTATCCTCCTTTCATTTTTTTTCTAATACCATTTACAAGAAAAATTGAATACCCTGCATATTGAAGCATGGAACACATAATTTATGCCATAAAGTCATATATCTTCTGACATTCGTTTTCTACTGTCACTTGTTTGTCATGTAGTATCGCGGAATACATACTACTTAATGATTAAACGTTGGTTTATTTACAAAGAATGTGGATTGATACAAATGTTGATTAGACAGGAAACGATGGTTATTTAACATGAACTAATCGCAATAACGTACTATACTTCAGACAAATCGATAATTAATTTGCATCTCTCGTCAATGGATCCAACGCTCACTCTCTCAAGCGGACCATACTCTTTCGACGACGCTATCGACACTATCTCGACAACGCAACTCGCACTCTCTGACTTCTCCACCGACACTGCCTGTGAATTCGTTATCATCCCTTTTGTCCCTTTGTCTTAGTCTCACCACGCACGTGTTACGCAACCGCTCGTGGCCAGAGTCACGTAGGCCTTTTTTCTACGCAACTCTTCAGCTAAAGAACCGACGACACATTGATGGGCCTTGATGAAAGGTCCATGTTGGAAACTCTCACGATGCTATGAAAACAAATATACTGCGAAATCATATGCCAATATACAACCGCGTGGCTGTCTCGAGCTCAGTAATATGCGATATATTTTTCTAAAAACGTTCCTGGTTTGGACACTTAATAAAAGTTTCTGAATTAATTCGATATTTTTCTAGCTATTTTGGCACTCGTATGGTATAGAAAATTTGTATAACGACATCTAAACTTGGTTTTGATAATTATATAGGAAAGATTTTAATAATCTTTCATCAATTTTAATAACCTTGAAATACGTCACGATCGTTATTCTGAAATAGTTTTCTCTATACATGTCACCGCCACTCGGTCTTAATTTCCGAGATATTCACAAAAAACTTCAATTAAACTTAGTCTCCATTATACTTCATTCTACTATACATGTGGACAGATTTTTTCATGGTCGAATCTAAACTTAAGTCGTTGGTGCTAATCATTTGTAATACAAGTGAAAGAAGGATAAATGAATGAGTTGTAGGTTGGGTCTTATTAGTATCCAACCGCCGTGGACATGACTTAATTTTTATTGGGTCGAACCGAAAGTTCGTTCCGTTTTTATCGCCGAACTGAGAGATGTATTTTCTCCTTTACGTGTACTGTTTTTAATCAGCTCGTGCGCCATTTCTTTTAATGACTTTTCGCCGTCTTTGTCGTAACTTTGTTATTCCATCGGCGTAGAATTGCTTAGTCTTCCGGGAACAAGAAACGCGCCAATTCGTTTTTTGCAGTCTTCCAAAGAAGACAGGTTCTTATTATCGGGGTAGCTTCCTAACGAGAGGAGTAAGCGATAGTCTGGGCGTGTTAGTTCGACAGGATATGGTAAACGGGGTAAAACATCCCATCCAAGTTGCAGCAATTTTCGTCGTGTGACGATTGACACGAGTGGTTTTGCATTATAATCTTAGCGAATCATGCTTGAAGTTGTACCAGGCCAACAAAACACAGATGTACTACCAAAAATGTTTGCTTTACATTCAACAATATCAGGTTAGACCAATTAAATTCAGATTAATAACCATTGTTTATCTGTTTGTTCAGCCCAATATTTCATGCGACTTTGTAAGTGTATCGTAAATTCGATTATTACCATTTATTATCATCTATACATATATACTACTATTGTAGTAAATATACTTTTGCGTATAACTCAGAAGCTAAGACCGTGCGTGGTCTTATTATCAGGTTACGTATGTGGACTGCTGACTCTGATTATTAGCATGTACGCGACGAACAGACAAGTAAGACATAGTGCAAAATTATTTCACGCTGCCTTAGTATTAATCGGTTGCTATTACTGTAATTCAATCCACGACTCATTCATTTTCCTTTTACATTTATACAATATTAAAAATACTTGTTTAGCCAAGTTCAGGTTTGACTATATAAAAATGCACCCGCTCTTGAGTGAAGAACGATAGTAACATAAATTGTATTGAAGTTCTTGGCGAATATATCGGAAACTAAAGTCGAGTGGCGGTAACATGTATGGAGAAAAGTTGTTCAGAATGATAACATTGACAAGATATTCAAGATCGTTGAAATGATTTTTTATAGAAGAAAAAAATCTTTTAGTAAGTTCCTTACCGATCGAATGTTAACTAATTTTTCTTCGCAATCCTTAGTTTTGCATGTTAATGGAAATGTCCAAAAATTATGGCAATCGTTGCTACGAATACTTTGTGTGCTACGTTCAATAAGATAAAGTAAAAGTATCGATAGTAATAAGATATTTGGTTTGACACTTTATTCAAAAGGTAAGAAACCAGGAGAATATCGTATAAACGATTGAATATAAGGTTTATTTCTTTAATTTTAAGCGATATTAACTACATGAGTGATTAGTATTTAGTTGGTACTTTATTTTATCAACCAATTATACTATTCTCCAAATGTTTTCTTAGCGTAGAAAGTTTCTATTGCTTCGGTAAGTTCTCTACTCTTAAGTCTGAATCTTGTATGAAATGAAAGTTTCTATACGTACAGAAAGGAAACGAGTTTAAGAACAAAATTTTACGTATCACTGGTTTGGATTTCTCAGTGGAATAAAAGTTGAGGGATTTTCGCCTATTAAATCCATTCCTTAATTGCCAATTTGTCCATGACGTTCAGTTGTCTTTTAATGGGATTATACGACAAATATATTTGTTCTATAAAATGGTTGTTTTATAAAAGGAACAATCGATATTATCGTTCATAATCTTTAAGATTAAACGTAAAAATACACTTTGCTGCATAATCGCTATTTATTACGTACCGATTATCATGAACAAGCAAGGAAAGCAAATATTTTGAAAAAAAAGATGTAATTTTTGCGATACGACTTTTGTTCATGATAATCATCTCTGGCAGGTATATACAAAAATACAATTTCTTGAAAATACTAACCACTTTTGTTACACAGACATTCCTTTGGCTTGTTCTTAACTGTTACGTAAGTCTGATCTTAACTATTAAGCCTGGTAGGAAAGTTTTAGCAATGAATTCATTTTCCTTTTCTTTCTTTCTTTCTCTATCTCTGTCTCTCTCTCTCTTTTTTCTTCTTCTTCCTTACCATTACGGTGCCAAAGTTATAAAAAAATGAAGATAATCATTCAGTAGTGTTTATCTGTATACTACCTTGTATTTATTTAATGTTGGTCATTATGTAATTAATTAACTTGGCAACCGAGTGTAAAATTTGACAGAAATGCGCACAGAGATTGTTGAAATGTTTGAAGAAATACAAATATATAGAATACCAATAGTTATATATAGTATGGTAGAGATACGGAAATATAACATTTTCTTAACGTTTTATAAGAAGAATGAACTCGAAGCCGGTTGAAGAACAAGGTAATCGATAGATTCCTTATTAAGTGGCTTTATTAAATGTGAGCACGCCGTCTCGGCTACATAAGCCTGGGAAGCTCCGTTTACCAACTACAGCTCACGGTACAGCGAATGTCAGCCGGTGATGGGTGGGCGCGAATTAGCACGATTAAGATGCTATCGCATCCGAGCGGACAGGAGAACGATGCGAAGCCGAAGAGGGAGGAGGTCGGGTTGTTCAACCTCAAAGTAACTAGCAAGTGGAACGGCTGTGGCGCAGCTCCGTATGGGATATCTATAGGGGTATTCGGTGAGTTCGTGTTGCCCGGGATTACTGAAATACAGGAACGGCAAGCGAAGCTGGCTCCGGCTTTGGCTACGGCTTCAGCTTCGGCTTCGCCGGTCAGCTCTGATGCTGAGTTACGTTCTACTCTATATCCCTCGGACCTATTACACACGCAGTACGTCCACATAAATATACCGCGAAATTCTGCTGCATCCAATATCAATCTTGCTTACGAGAATTCGTCAAACCTACGCCTTTCCATCCTCTTTCAGTAGCCGTTACTGCATCTTTGTTATCTAGGCCACTCGTTTCTAGATAAACCTGTTATCAACAATGACAACTGCATCTTATGGGATGATATTTTTTCACGAAGAAAAGAAGAGCATTATATATCGGAAGAATTATCGTACCTACAGCAAAATATTATGATAAATCTTCAGTGGCAATTCCTTCTACTAAATCGGACTATCACGGTAAATTTGTATTCAGGCCAACCAAGCCGTTTAAATGTAGTTTTACTTTAGAATCACCTTAATGATAAAAAGTTCTTTCTTATTGTTTGAATTCCTTCGATATTTCTCCTTCGCGAGGAAGAGGACGATTTGTTACTTAATTAGAGTAGTTTGCAAACTAAAACTCCACTAAATTTCTCGGATATGACGTCGACCAATTGGTAGACTAATGACAAGGCGTCATTAAGATAGAGGAAAAGTGCGTTGATAATTTCTTTGCATATCTCTTTTACAATAAAGTTTCTTTAAACTTTCTCGCGTACTTGCTAATCTTAATTCAAAGTATTTATAACGTCTAATAACGTAATTTATGTTGGATTCCATGCTTTTTATTAATATACATGCAGAAAAATGTTAGAATGCATAGAACAAATGGCACATATAGACATATAATGAATCTTCATAGCAAATACGATGATATAATAATGATAAAGTCACTTAAGCTCAACTATGAGACATCGTCTAGTCTGTTTCTTTATTATACGTAATTGCATGCGGTTATTGATTGCAATTTATTGCAAATATCATATGTTATGAAGTTGTTTTTCCCCTTGATATGAATAATGTTTTAAGTAGTTTCACACGTGATATTGTAATGATCGAATACTTTCGTAAACCGCTAAAAGTAATAGAATCAATTATACATTAAACTAAACGTAGCGTAATACGTTAAAGCAAATATAATTTTAATACAGTAAATGTAACACGATATATAATATGTATAAGCTGCGTGTGGATAATGTTGTTTAAAAAATTCAATTCTTAAGAATAGTTTTTCAGCATTATTATTCACCTTACACATAAAGAATATTTTTCTACCACGAATAAAAATTTCTCGAATTGATGTGAAAAAGTGAAAGCTTCTTAGAATCCTACTATTTATCTTTCTTCTTATAACGTAGGAAGCTTAACATCGATCAACTGGATAACAATTGGAAACAAAAGTACAATTCGATCGACAATCCTTATAATTATTCTAATTCAACATTTTTTACGTGAGATTAATGTTCGAATTGTATTAATTTTCAGAGTTAGAGATCCAACTCTTCCAAACCTACTGACCTCTTGATCTTATACTAAACTCTTTTGCACATCCTATTGCTGTTAAAACAGATTTGTCCGCTTCTTTCGGGTTCCTAATACACGGGAGAGCAGTACCGACTGCTTCAAGTTTCCTTGTTATATCTTAGGCTAGAGTCGGTAAAAATGAAAATTTTCAGGATCTAGTACTTTGCAAGGATAGAAATGTTGTAATTCATAAGAAACAAATGATTAATAATGTTGAAAAGGAGACATTTAGATGTTAGAACACGTAATTCCATCCAAGTTTTATTTTTAAATATAGCGCAAGTAAAATAATTAATATTTCCTTTCAACGTGTGGCCAGTCTTCACGTTCGTTGCTTTTGAAACATTGAGAGCCTCAGCGGTTTGTCTCTTTGTCATTTTGTTGTCAAAAAGTAGCTTTAAAACCGCATTCATTTTCTCCTCTGTAGAGTTCTTATTTTCTTTATGTTTCTCTTTCCTGCTTTGGAAATTCATACATTTTTCTGCGGGAAATAGTAGAAGAAAGATTAAACAGATCAAAGTTTCTTAAGGTAATGAACGACAAACGTGTAGAAACATTTCAGATTAAAATGTATTTAATATACAAAGAGAATTGCAAAACTGAGGCTGGTAATTGCACTTGATAGACTAGATATAGTACACGTCATAAAGAAAGAACTACTTAATTACCTGAAGAACAAAATACCAGGTTTAGAAAATTACTTTTAACACTCGTTAAGATATCAACGCATAACGTGTCAGTGCAGCGACGACAATGGAATAAACAGTTGAAAACGAATACATACATATAACATAAATACATAAATACATAAATTGAAAATGAATAAACATTGTAAACGATAGAGGTATTGGTACATTTATTTCTTTATTCAAAGAAAAGTGCTGATATCTGATGAAAAAAGCCAGAACTAACTTTGGTCAGTTTGTGTGTCAATCGATACTGCATCGGTGCATATACATATGTATGTCAGGATCGACGCTACATTTCCAACTTTGAAGCAGCTTCTTGACTTGCATCGGATTCTTTTATGTATATTTCAATGCCTTAACAGCTCCTTGACTACGCGCTGATACCCGCAAATTTTCATTCCAGCAGCATCTTGATCTCGCGTCCGTTACGTTCACAAAGTTTCATTCTCTTGCAACTCTTTGATAACGCATAAAATTCCTTCTCGTGATCAGTATTCCTAACAGGAATAACCATATTTCTTCAAAATATATTTGTATGCTGGACCATATCGCCGTGCTGTTCATTGTCCTAGCCTGAAGCGCCCGAGTTATTCTTTAAGAGAAGCTTATACATATTATATCATTGTTTCATAATAATACAATAATACGGACATCGATATTTCTGCGCAATGTGTTATGCAACTTTTTGCATGAATTGCTATTAGGATATATTTTGTGATAATCGATATAGTACTATAACTTTGATAGATGTATAAAAATCGATAGATAAATGTACACGAGGCTTTTGTAATACACAATAGATGTAACAAAATGTGTAGCTGAGCGGTGTTTTTATCTTCCAATAAAGTGTTGATTATGACTGCAATAACAATATCTTAACAGAAAAGATTCGACGTTAAAGTAATAATGTTAATAAGATAGTAACATTTAAAATGTCGCCACTTTAATTCTTTGAGCTATAAAATTATAGAATATACGTGCAGTACTTATAAACGAACATATGTACAGGGTGTCACGTTTTAATTTTCCTGGACTACTCATTATTCGAAAAAATGTTTCACATAGAACTTGTTTTATTTGTGGGAAGGGGATATTTTATAACAAGCAAAAATTTCGTCTAGTTGCAGCTACCTCCGAGACTTCAAAGTGATTTTTGTTTGTTAAATGGAGGTGAACATTTTTATTCTGAAAGGCATCTTCAAGATTTCATCTACCGGAATAACAATTACGTTGATTCGGATATAAACACGAATCGAAATCACACTAATGATGTGATTTGTCGTTGATCTTACTTATAAAGGGAAGATAATTCGCTGATACGTAGACAGATATCCTGAATTTGTGCTACAGTTGCCTCGAAGGAATCAGTGTTATTACAAACAACATTAGGTGCGCTCCCATTCGGTAACGAATTAATCTACGATCGCTCACTATACGCCTAATGAAATCGTCGATATACTTGTAATTCTGGGAGAATGTGAGGAATTTGGGAGAATTAGTTCTGTCGCTTTCGAGGAAATGGAGCTATCATTTTGAGATTGAATAAATAATTGTAATTGCTGGACGTTCATGGTCACCTTTTGAATACAGGAAATGAGGAATAGTTTCTGAACGTTCAACGAAATAACAAAGTAAATCTTTAACGGCAATAAATGATCTTCTACGACTCTGGAATACCAACATGTTATATGAATTCGTCACGGAATGGACCACAAATATGCAGTCTGAACAAAAATATGTAGTTTCAATTAAAAAAAACAAAGATCAACTTAAAATGTGCAAGACACGTACACCTAGATAAGACTCGCGACCATCACAAGATGTTCTCTTCGAAACTAAATGAGTTTTATCGGATGTATTTTTTGCATATGTATATGTCGGAGATGAAAGGACACCGGAGCCTTATACAAGCTTAACGATACAAACGCTTTTCGATCGCCACCACCTGTGGCGCAAGATGTTAAGCTGAAAAGTAACTCTGTGCAATGTTACTATTTGCATTCTGACAAACATCATGACGTTTCTTCTATGTTATAATTTAACACGTTCAAGCCAGGGCTCTCTTATTCCAATTTTCGTTAAATTACGTCTTTATAAATTAAAATTGGAAACATAAATGGCGTAAATGACCGATGGGTCACGCTACCGGATAGAAGTGCAGATTGTGATCTGCTGGTGGGTCACGGCGGTTTGAACGTATTAAAATTTATCAAGGATCATTTGCCATGAATTGACCGCTACTATCTGATTTCAAATACCTGGAGCGTAAGAATGGAACACAAAGAAGCAAGTGATCTACAAAATTTGCTATTCCGGCAGCGATAGGATCGACGTGCTTGAGCCTCGTTAGGAAGAAACAATTACATGCCACTTATCACAACAACTGATCGTCGCTGGATCAACGTTAATTTTCAGAAACGCCATAAAGAACTGCGATGGTTGTATCAATCATCAGCTCGCTATCGTAATCCTGTTCAATTTAACTAAAACTATCCGGTTAATTCGGCATATGGCGTACCGACGACATTTGTTCAACACGGAACAAATAACTGCATGCAACAAGTTTAAAAAGTAAAAGTTAATCTAAATATAATCACTGGATGAACTCGTATAGTGGAACAGTATTCCAAGCGAACAATCATTTGTAAAAGCTGATAATTTAATTAGAAGAAAAGAATCAGAATGCGTCAGTCGATAATTCAGGCTTCCAAGTGTTCAAATTTGTGATTAATAATCCGATAATTGCATGAATCATCGATCCACTGACCTAATCTTGTCTAACTTAACTAAAACTGCTTGCACAAGATTGTACGAGGTACCGCTGACACTTGTCCAACGACGAACAGATCACGGTACGCAACAAATTCAAAAAGTATCAATTAGATTGCGAGGATCTCATCGATCTACTGAAAACATTTTATGACAATAAAGTAAAAAATATGGAAACTTTATTTTTCTCATTTTTATTCGTGTGTCATTGCCGAGACAGATCATAAGTAACACCGGGAACTGTTTCGAGCGAGCAGTTTTATGTAGAAGTGGGGGTAGCTCGTATCCATTTAAAGAGACAAGATCGTTCAACATGTTCACTGCGGCAGTTTTTTCAAGGACTTGCCTACTTGCAGTGCGGGACAACAATGCCCCGTAGCAATTTTAATTAAATGCCCGCGTTGTACTTTTCTGTTTGACAGTACAAGACTACCGTAGGCTCGTACTCATTTCGATACATGTTACGTATTGCACTTTCGTATTTGAAAGATTTATCAAGTGTATTAATCTATAACGAAATATATGACGTTTATTTCGGTACAATAATAGATGTATTATAAAGTGACTATCCGTTGATAACGAGGAGCATGTTTCATTGTTAGCAATACGAGACAATTAAGCCCCGCAGACTTTTTCTCTAATTTATGTTACTTCACTCTGCAAAGACTCAATTAGTGTTTATTTCGCTGAGAATTATTAGTTTCGCAAATGGGGCAAGTGCGATGGAAAAGTGGTCGCCCAGAAGGAAGGTTCGTTACGAGACCTATGTGCCCCATACCGCAACGAACTTGTTAGAAGGACAAATTCGTTTAGTGGGACAAATTCGTGCTTACTAGATATGCGGGTACGCGAAATTACGTTATCGGACGGGCTTGGAAAAATTCGGGCGGTCTGATACTTTACGGGTAATCTGGTGCCTTTCAGATAGCGCGATAGTTTTGGTCCAATTCGGAAATCTCCCCTTCTCTTTCTCTCTCTCTTCTTCTTCTGTCACGTCGCGTCGGTCCGAAGTTGTCGGGCTCGAGGTCGAACACACCTAGCAAGCACGAATTTATCTCTTTAAACGAATCTATCCTCTTTACTATTGCTCCAATTATGATAGAACATAGTGCAAGGTCGTTACTAATACAATGTGTCGTACACAAAAATGTCTTGAAAATGATAGACGTCATAGGGAATATTTCTTGTAAAATAATCAAAGTCTGGGGCAAAAATAAGATGGTCAATTTTTTACTTTCCTTCAAATCATCATAAAATTTCTACTCGAAATTGTTTCAGAAATGAAAGTTTTATCAGCTACGATTACACGACGATAAACGTATGACATTAATATTGGAAAATCATCGGTGGAATAATATTGGAAACTCGAAAAAATGACTTCAAAGAGAAAGAAAACATGAATTACAGTACTCGCCATTGCAAACTAAAGAACCTTTCCCTCGTATACCTTTTTATATCTGCGAAAGTAACGAAGATATTAAAGTGGACACGGTGAACGAAACACCCTAGATGCCACGAAACCATAAAAATGGAAGTGTCCACATACTTTTGAGTCACGGTATATGAGATCTGTATTACGAACATATAGGTTGACACGACTTTATGCCGGACGTACGTACATAGCATATACGTAATCCCTCCGATAACTGCATCCGTCGAATGGATCGAATCCGCACCATCATGACACAGTCGTCAAAATTACATTTCGACGTATTAATAAATTGCCATATTCAAAAACATAGTTGTATTCTCATTATATGGAAATTATATTAGATTAATGAGAGCATTCGTGACAACGTTCTGTAAAGATTGGCTAAGCAAATACTCGAATCAATAGTAATTAATGTCATTTGCCATTGCAAAAGTAATTACTTAGAATGTTTATGAAATACAGAGGTCGATAAAACGGATAGTGTCAGAAAATTAAGAAAATAGCATTTTTGTTTTATATATTTGTGTAATATAAATTTCAGTCAGACTTCCGATGGTATTACGATTTTATAGAACCATCCGCTAAAAGTAACTAATTTTTCTGAATAGTTTTTGCGAGCAATGCTGTATCCCAATAAAACTATGGCAAATTTTCTGTATTCCTACTCTCCTCATACACTCTCCGCCAAAAGAATTTTTACCAAGGAGAATGCTTGTATATTAAAGGTCTGTGTAAAGTGGACCAGGTAAATGGGATCATCTAAATATATTGCCGTATAACAAGAATGATTTTTCAAACCTTTTCAAGGAAAATCTCTAGTTCACAAGGAGACGGTAAGAAGCGCGAAACTTCGAATGAGTTGACTGTCCTTTGTTTTCGAGAAATCAATCGAGAAATTATGTTCTTGGTACATGATAAATAAAAATGATCAAAAATTTATTGAAATAAATTGTAAAAATTTTATGTCGACAGGAAACACGATATTATTTATAAAGTATGGAAACGCTTATTAATTTCTCGAAAACAAAAGTCCACGCACTCAAACCACCAGCTAAACCTGCATTCGAGATCCAGGAAGAATTTTTTAACAAGAATCTTGATTGTCGAGACCAAGTTGTACTAAACAGACGTAAAGTTGGTCACATCAGGTTCACAGTTGTATATCTAATCTGAAAATCGAACCCACCAATCTACGACATCTACGATTGTCAAATTAGTGTCAAGCACACGCTCCTAAATTGCTCTCGCAGCAAATGCTAAACCAACTCCTTTCTCAAAAGCATATCGTTGTTTAGCAAAATCTAGCAAATAAATCTCTCTCTGTTCACATTGTCGTCGCTAATAATCACATAGGTGTAGTTGGTGTGACGTTAAAATCTATATACAAAAAAAAAAAAAAAAATCGAAAAGAATTCTTTTTTTTAATGTGATTATTTTACAAGACTTTAAGATTATCCGTATTTATTTAAATGGGACCGTATATTTTTTTAGAAATTAATTCACGTCTTTGTTGGAACCACGATTTGTTATATTTGTTAGATTCGTTGTATTTGAGATTTCTTATATTCTAGACCCTAAAAGAAAAAGAATATGAAACGCGAGAAGGAAAAATTACGTCCATTGTAAGATATAACGGAGAACTAGATTAAATTTGACGAAGCACGAATTCGACTAGACTGGTATTGGATTTGCTTCATCGATATCATGGGCCACTGAATGTACATTATCCAATTTATGCAACCACCTTCAAACGACTTACAATAGGTATAAAACATAATTTTGTTCTTACCTAAAACAATGGTCCATAACACCATACTCATAATTCGAGTATATGTATTCTAACAAACGCTAGTCATAAATGAAATATAATATCCATGGGATTATGTGAAGCGAAGAATCCAATCTTATTCTATTTAGAAAATATTCGGGAAAGTGAAAAAAATTGCAAATATTATATTAAGAAATAGTTTCATAAGTTTAATTTCATGAAGGTTTAAGAGAACCATAAAATCGAAAGTATTACAAACGGAAAAAGAGAGACGAGAAATCTGCATATATATAACATTATAATAAAAAGAACCTCATCTTCTTTCACGAACCGTATATCAAAGATTTTCAAAAATATGTTCAAATTAATTATTTTGTGAAAAATAATTAGTAAATAAATGTGTACAAAATGTTTGCTCGCTACAACTAAACGAATTTAAAACACTGTACGAAGGAGAATATTCAATCCTTTTAGAGTTTGAAGAAAATATGACTTTACCAGCACATTTGTATACTTGTTGCAAACAGAAATATGCGCTGGTATTCCCTAACAGCGAATTAAATTGTACATAAGTTGAAATCAGTTTGGTACTCAATTTCGGTTATTCGTTGCTTTTGGAAAGTTGAGCGACCGCCATAGCAGAAAAAAGCCAATCGTCGGAATTTATTAAACCTGCCAGTACCGTTTTAGCATTTAGCAAGTAGAAATTCATACATTTAGTCCCCTTTTCACCCTCTTCTCGCACGCCATAGAATACTCGATGTCTGCGAAAGTACACACAAATGAACCTTCCACACAATCGAAGATATTCGTTATTCAACAAGTTGAACGGTTAAGCGATAAGTATTTACTTGCAATCTTTCACATTTTTGCTTCTTTCGTTCTATTTATTCTCTTCTTACTTTTCTTTTCTCTTCTGTTCTCTTTTTTAACTTTCATTCTGTTTGTATGTTTCAAATCTCACTCTCTCTCAGCTTCTTTCATACACTTGGCACCGTACAACTTTTACTTTCCGCTTTATTCTTATGTTCAGGGTAATTGCACCAAACGTGACATACCTGGATTTTAAAACACGAGAAAGTTAATAAATATTCGTATGTTAGTTACACAAAAGTTTAAACATGTGGAAGTAACGGTAAAGAAAATAATCAACTGCGGTGAGTTGAGGAAATTTGTAAAGAAATGTCAAAAGTTTTACTCTGAACAACAAGTATTTATTTAAATAAAAAAGACATACAAACAGATATCTTCCAGTTTTTAAACTTACATTATTATATTATTATTTTATTATCTTTGTGGTCCCAAAGAAAACAGCGTTTCGTCTCTTTTGTAATTGCCACAACAAAATAAATATAATTTACATCGACATCAGTAGCAGCATCCTTGATATGTTGCATAACGCGTATACTCAACGTGTTCAACGTTCGACACGTACATATTTCGACAGATAAATAATAATTATACTAGGAAGAAAATAAATTTAACAGCGAATTTATTCTTAAAACAACTCAAAAACAAACATGTTTAACGATAAATCGTGAAAAAGTACTATTTTTTAATATTTTTATACGCTTGCCCTAAAAAATTTTTATACGTTTCTAAACACGACAAACGGTAGATTTCCAAGCGAAACTCATTCGAATATACTGATCTTTCGCTTTAATATTGATTTTGTTAGTTACTTGCGTAGCATGATACCTATTCGATGTTCATGTTAGCTATACATATCCAATCTCTTCGCCTGTTTGCATACTTGTTACTTTTCCGATATTTAGATTTGACACTTTTGCTTTGTCCGGTGAATTTCGTACCTTCTTTTGAATATTTATAAGCCTGAACATACACACACACACACACACATGGTGTCTTTTTATTCCCACAACTTAATGTAACTTGTAGATTTGTAGAATAGGCTTATTCTTTCGACGTGCTCAACGCAGCGAAAATGACACAAATCATGGCTCTTGCTTTGGTACGAAGAAAATTAATATAAAAATATGTTCAAAAGAAAACGGAAATAGAAAGGAATTAGATTGAATGGATTTCGTGATTTATGAAAGGTATTGCGATTGAATTATCAAGTGTTTCAGGTTACTTCAATTATACAAGTAGCTACGTTGTTGCAATTCGTGACCGACAATTGAATTCTTACAGTCGCTATGTTTGATTAACGAAGAGTATTTGAGAAGCCGAATCATGTTAAAACAGATTTTTTCTATGAATTGTAGAAAAGATGGTGAATTTATGTAAGGAGTGACGTTGATAATGTTAAAGGTGAAGAATTGCATTCACAACTGAAGGAAAAAACCAGATCTATATTTTTATTATATAATTATTATAAGAATGAATCTTACGAATTAATTTATTCCGAAAAAATAGCGCGTCTGTATAAAATGATTACTGTTGATGATAATAAATGTTTTGTTACGAGCCGAGGCTGCGAGCAACGCGAGAGACCGGCGAGGGTATTTTATGCAAATGTGTTAGCAAGTAGATGGACGAGCCTGACGCGACGTCAAGAAGCTGGTAGGATTACGGTTTGCCAGGAGAAACTAAATGCCAATTCAGGGGACCTCTGAAATGGAGTCACGCGCGAACGAGCCTCGCTCAATGTAAGGAGCCGCGAGAGATTGAAACTTGGTGAACGAACCCGATGCGAAATTGGGGGTCACTAGGAAAAACGTCACAGACGAACTCGGTGCGAAATCGGGCAGTTAACTAGGAACTTAGTGCGATTGCCAGACGATTCCATTAATTCAGTGATAACATGACGTCACAGTACCCCTACTGCCACTCTACAACTACGTGCCTAATGTCACGTGATATGAATTTCGTCCCAGGTCTTTGAGCGTTGCGTCTGCAAAGTTGTCCCTCCACCGCCTACAGTGTGAATCACGACGTCACTGGTCCACCAACTGTACTACTTCTCTCGCTATTAGAAGGATTTGTTCCCTTAATTCCCTCAATCTGGAAACGCTGGTGCTATTACACAAATGAATCCGACACGAAGCCAGCGAGCTGTTGGCAGGTTGCAGATAATAGAGACGAACTTGATGCGAATTCAGAAAGTTGTAGGTAATCGACAGACTCAAACGCTGTCCTATGTTCGCGTGCAACTACGTTTGTGAAGCAACGCTATCTTGAGTATTAGGTCCGAGATAATTAGACTCGAATTTATACAAAAATCAATCGAATCGAAAAAATACAAATAAAAAAAATTGCAAATTGAGATAATGGTGTATGAACACTAAATTTACACTTGGAATTTATATTAGAATAGTTAATATTTATTTTATAAATGATTCTAATGATATTCATCGATACACACTTGCACGCGTCTCAGCACTTCCATACCCGACTGTTAACCAACTGAACAGTTTACATTCATTTGTTTTCGAGACGCCGCGCACACACGTGCTTCTACACACTGATATTCGCATACAAGTAGTACTATTACGCATCTAATCTAATCTAGCACATAAAATTATACATATCTCAATATGAACATAACAGTATACTACTTCAGTGTACATGCTCGGCTTTGATGCAGTCAAATGGCAATGCAGACTGTAAGAGTAGCTTCGAAATAATGGCCAATAGAATTTGTACCGACTCGAAGATTCTACTTCACTGACTTTATCGTCCACTATACGCGTTTACATATGGAAAAAATAATAAAGTTTCGGAGAAACGATACCCCGGAAATTTCTCCATCATCCAGCTCGATCCAATTCTCGGATATTCAGCTCGACCGCAGCTGCTTCTCGCATTGCTTGCGTAAGGGATGTTTCGATAAAAGGAATTTCAGGAGTGCGATGGAGAAAGATTTTTCTTAATTGCATTCTACATAAAACATTATAATTTTTTACATATTACACGCATTACATCCGACTCTTGCTGACTTTATCGTCTTTATCGTGTTTCCAACAATTTTACGCTTCCGTCCTTTAATATCACAAAGTGCCTAATCTAGTCAGTATTTCGTGTGTCTCGTAGATTTATAAAACGGTACATTTACGTGTTGATTACGATATTGGCGTACAGCATAAAGATCAACCGACAGTGATATGTCGACAATGCAGACAGTACACTAACTTGTATCTCTCAGTCATCTACGATATTTAATTAGTAACGAAACAACGTGGGAGTGCAAAAGATGTAAAGTTGCATTACATGCATTACACGATTCAAGATTATTAAATTTTTGTAAACTTTATCAAGACGTTAACAATTTAAAATATGTGCTTGTTTAGAAATTGTAATAAAAATGTTACTGATTTACTATTCACTTCGAGATGATAAATCTTTCTTGTTCAATCATCAATTGGTGATAATTATTTATCAAACATCTTGCAACATAAAATTAGTTGTACCTCACACATCAAAAGACACGTGCAATTTGCGCAACTTTGAACGCTCAGCCAAACCGTGAAATGGCTCTCGTTGTTGGTTATGAGACGCGCTATTGCAACTAAAATTGTAAGGCAAGGGCCTATTTGAATAAAACCATATCGAAAACACATAAATATAAAACATACTATTTAGAAAAAGAAAAAATTATGTGTAAGACTGGATCACTCTGTATATGTGTATACCAAGTCATCCATTTAATTTAAAAGCGCGCGCGAGAACTTGGAAAATGGCAACATTTGGTCACATGTACACCTACTACTACAATTATATGTACGCCATTTATGAGCTGTTGCTAGAATCAAAGTTGTACAAATTGTAAAAGAGTATCTGAAAAATAATTATGCACAACGTTGTTATTCTCATTCTTACAAACGCCGTGGCTCTTTTTGTACTTTATGCAGCATTTTCCGTAAATAACATCGTAACTTGAAATTTGCTCACTTTTTACAAATTGACGAATATATCGAGTGCGAGGATGAGAAACAAGGCAACAAATAAGATACAAGACGCCTCGTAGAATTCACGTTTACACAGTTTTGTTGAGGATCGTTCAGTTAGCTCAGGTGATAGCGTTTTATGTGCCTAGTCCTCGGTATCCTAGCGTGGCCATAAATAGCGATCGCAACGGTACGAGGTAAACGAGCGAAATGGGCAGCAACGTATTATTCCTTACGGTAGCTGATCGTTACTCGATCGAAGCAAATCTCCAAAAACGCTATAAAAAATCTCGGAAGACTGTATCAACCGTCGGTCCATTAACCTAATCCTGCTTAATTTAACTAAGCCTATTCGCACAAGGTTAATTCGATGTGCGAGGTATCGCCGACGCTTCTCCACCGAACAGCAGCTCGCGAAAACTAGTACAAAACTAATACCGGTACGAAACAATAGAAATTAATTTTCCTCGGTAATAGTCGCTAGGAAGACGAATAGAACGAAGCATGATTAAATGACCTTTAGTTATCTTTGAAAATGAAACGAATGTTTCTGGATTGTGACTGCGTTATTTATTTTCAATGTTCCGTTCAAAATACATTTTTTTCAAAAACACGCTGCTGGAATGAATCGCGTAATTTTGGTCACAAACTGTTTTAACGTGTTGTTGCATTTTTTTTTGGAACAGCAGACGCATACTGATAGACAATATCTTTCGATGTTTCCCGCGGGAAAATATTTAACGTGTTCAAGTCTGATGAACGTGTGGAACAAGCAACGGGACCATTTCGATTAATCCAACGAGGATTAATTAATTATCTGGAAATCAGGTGGATCGCTAAAGTATCGAATGCACATCGTAGAACAGAGAACTTCGACCATAATACTGACAGAATAGCATTCGCTTATAGACGAAGCGGAATAATATATTTTACGCTAGCCTCTTTACAGCAATACAATAATTAACTAACATTCTCTAAAATAATTTATTTTCTCGCAGACAATTCCTTCTACAGTTATCACACAATTTACGATATGATAAAACTTCAAGTTCAATTATCCGGACTCTCCTTACTTGACTACCTTATTCTCTCTCAAACTTTTGCCATTGTAAATCAGTCGAATGCAACGTGGTCCATAAAAGTCTTTTGTGCTCTTTATGACATTAATTAGCACCACGCTAGATTTCTATATTTCTCTCTGCCTCGCTTGCAGCTTTCGTTCTGATTGCTGAAATGACAATTACCGTAAAGCACATTGAACACGTTTACGATATTATTTACAATAATATGTCGGAACACTACATTTTGCACATACTAGGAGCAAATTATGCATTCCAAAATCGATGAATACATGACAGGAAAGGAATATAAATAATATAAAAATAAATGCAAATTGACTAACATTTAGCGAAAAGTGTTATCACAGGATTTTAAATTTTTGATAGAAAGTAAATGTTTCTAATTGAATGGTTCGCTTGGATGGCGCGCGATTTGAAAAGAGAAGATTTTTCTAAAATATGACAAAAAGACGTTTTTTATGTTGAAATTGCGCCAGCTTTGGCTCTTCAATCTGGATGATTACCGATAAACTGAAATAGATATGTAGAGGTAAACACATATTAAATGTTTCCATAGAGGAAAACGCATGTGAGTTTGATGATATGTTCCCTTGTTAGAGGAACACGAAACTTCGCTTACCTTATGGACCTGATTGTTAACAAAGTGGATATGTAGTACACCGGAGATCCTCCTCTGTCCGACAGATTGCCTGTGTATCATGTTTTAAGGATTTATGATACGTCTGTCGCTATGACTATCGAGTATATGTACTTACAAGGGCAAAGTACTAGCAGCTGACACGACCTACAGAGATACAGTCTCTGCATTCATAAAATCTTAGCAAAATATCTGGCAAAGAATTGAAGTTATTGAAAAAATCTTTAAATGTTGCGTTTATAATAGCAACTTGTTGCTCCTGTTCATTTATACTCTCCTGTTTACTCTATCCCTTTGAGTTTTGAATAGTTTTTCGATTCTGATGTAAGAGATCGCCAACACTGAGTTTTCTTCTTTTATGTTAGAATTGTTCATATGTCAAGGGTTTTCCACGTTTTATATTGGAACGTTAAAAAAACGACGCGATAAATGCAATAGCAAATACAGGACGTCTAATAATGGTTGATTCAAACATTTTGATGGTTGAATTCAACCGAAAGAAAAAAATTTAGAAAGTGTGCTATCGTCTTGTGGCACCAACTTCCAAGTATTTTGTTATATAGTTAAATAACAAGACTTTTTATAGTAATAGATTGTAGTGCGCGTCAATAATTATTCAGTATCAAAACCGAATGCATTTACTTGGTATAGAAAGTTTTATTTTTTTATTTCTGAGATCGCAGATGTTGTTTCTGACATCTAAAAGTACAGTCTTGTCCAATTTGATTTTATCATCAAAATTTATGCTATTTTATGAAGCGAGTTTTTAATAATGTCGATTTAGAGAATTTTCCCAGGCCGGGGGGAAAAATTTTTAAATAAATATTTAACCAACTATAATTAATAGTAAGTGCAAATACTATTTTATTGCGTAAATATAGTTTTGAATATCACTGGATGTATCCTCGTAAATGGAAAAATGGAAAATGTTAAAGTTTGAATACTGTACCAAAGAATGTATTTGTAAGCCGGTAATATCTATACACTTTTACTTGTGTATGCGTGGCCACGCTCTACAGTTATGGGCATTAAGTACTTCCTAACCTCAGCACGTATTTTTGTGTTTTTTGAGCTTAATTTTTAGCGATTTTGTTCTTCTGTAGCGCTTGTTGCTTTCATGCGAAGCACGCGTTGCAGTAAATCAGTATTTCCTCTATTTCCAAAAGCCTTTCAGGAGATCATGTTCGCATTCACTTAAACAATGTAGTGTAAAAAGTTTCGTATCTCTCTTATCTCGTTTGAAATTGCTGTTTATATAAAGATAGATGTTACGAGTACGAGACCAAAAGATATTCCAGTCAACCGGGAGTTATTTAATAAATTTGATTTGCATAGATGTATCAATGTGTAAGTGAAATCGGTGTTATTTTATATTTAAAAACTATCCAATGAAATTTATAGCAACGCGTGATTAAGTACTTTACATAATCGTTTCTATGCAAACGACAAGTTGGACTTTGTGTACTTTATAACATCAACTGACACTTTTCTTAAGAGCAATTGTTAAAATATATTGTTGGAATTTAATCTCAAAGTTAAGATTAATAATCTGTGGAAGACACAATGTTTATGTTGAAATAATATTCAGTAATGTTTATTAAACAAAACTACAAACGAGTGATATAATTAACAACGTGTACAATAATTGTTGATTGTTGGCCAGTTACTCTCAGACTAGACGTAGGTAGTGTGACCCATGATCCCTGAAATACTTTTGAACCCCACTCTCTATACAGTAACGAGTATGACCTGTGTAAGTGTCCTGTTCAAATGCCTGTGTGGGTGTCTGTGTAATGGTACTTATAACTATACGTGAAATATCGTTGTATTCCAACATATATTACAGAATATTATATTTTGAGAAACAAGTTCTTGTAGTTTTCTAATGATCTGTGGACCAAGATCAAAATCTCCAAGAAATTCCACGTTATAGTTAATTCTTACGTCGAGATACAAACTGTCTTCTCTTGAATCTCCTCAGGAAAGAAGCACGTTCTTCAACGAATCGAAAGAATGTTCGCGACGTACATTACCCACTATGACATGAAAGTTATGTTTTGATAAATTAATCAAGCAATTATAATTGTAACATAACCAGTATATTGCTCAGCGATGGAAAGTGGATTTCAGGTTACTGACAGTTCACGTATAATTATGTCGTAGTTACTACAATGAAGGTCAGGAATGTCTTAAGAAAGGAAGCAACGACTGACACTAGACAAAATTTTCAGAATTGTCAAGTTATTAAATTCATCCTATGCATTATTAAACACACAACGTACAGTAACAAACAACTCTTTTCCGTGTCTTTTTGTCTGATAGCCGCTCGTGCATCTCGTACGACGCTAAGAGGAAAAAGAGAAAGGCGATGTGAGAGAGAGATAATTAAAACCAAGACTCACAGTGGTTGCTGCTCGCTTGGCGTTGTGCTACTCACACACGCCATCTCATATACTCGCTATACTATCGCGCGATGGAGATTTATAATATCTATTCGCGAATTCAATTTGCGAACGCTCACATTCACGCTACCCGAAATCCATAGTCGAGGTTTGTAGAAGCTCGTCGCAAGACCGCAAATTCCGGACTATTGCCTTACTACGGAAATCTGTCAGAGGCGCGCGAGACTTATCCGAAGCGGGAGGAGTTGCACGGTCTTACTTGCGAATCTGAATTCGCATCCCTCACTGGCTGGCTTAGACTCGGCTTTCTCGAAAATTGCAAGTCTCGTCGAGTCGTCCACGATGTAGCAGCATCCACCAAGTCGCCGATTTTCCACGCTCGTAACCGACGCGGCGAGGACAGAATGGACGACGGTGCGTTCAGTCTACCCCACTACGATCATGCATTACGCCATTCGAGGCACACGTGCAAAAATGTGCTTATTTCAATTTATAGGAGATGAAATCGCAACGCTGCTCTGCAATGCCTGCAAAGTGGCGGACGTATGGTCCTGATTACGACCATCCCATGTGAGATCGGAGGTTTCCGCCACGAGACAGCCATCAAAATATAGCTATTCGTGGCGATAATGGGGAATAAAAATATTCGAGCAAACTCGCATCTTTTGCTTGTCGGACGAGTGCCTTGCCAATTAAGCCAGACTGTCGGCGAGTATTTCTTGCAAACTCTTCAGGTTCACAATGGCTGCCGCCCATAGTGCTATGGGTATGAGATTCTATCTCCGGGTGGAAATATTTCTGCATTTTTCGAAGGAAATTAAATCGTCCAGGGAACGATCCTTCTCGTGTCAGTTGAATGCGTACTTGGCCTGTTCTTTCACGATCGTTATTCATAGTATTTTGTACTAATATCACATATTAAGTGCGCCTCAAGAAGACTGTACTGTACTTGCTTTAATTTGTGCTTCCACTTTATTGCAGTATGTACGAGTTAGTGTTGTAGGTAATGCAAATAGGCAAGTGATCGCTATCGTGCGAATTCATCACATATTTTTCAGTCGATAGTGGGTGTCTCGTTTGAGGAGCAAAGTGAATCTTTCAGTTTTTACAGCTTGATCGTCTTTGAAATTTGATTCTGGTAAGACTTTGACATAAAACCCACCCGCATTCCATATGAGATGGAAGAATTTAGAATGTTACTCGGATAACCAATCCGACTAACATACATTCAAATATTATTTGGTTTCGCACCATGATCTTTTTTTAATACACAGTGCTAGGGCCGTTTTGCAATAATAACAATACAAACGCATTTTATAAAGTTTTCTCTATTTGTAACTTTAGTGTATATCCAAAGTTATTTTTCTATACAGCCACCAACCCGATTTGAACGCCAGTCGTAATGTTATACGAGACAACCATCGTCTCACGCACTCCTTTAATTTATCGTTTCTTGTGAAGCAATAAATACGATAGATAATAAATTTATCGTTTCTTGTGGGCACAAGAAACTCCAGGTTTTGCAAAAGGTAACCTGGCTTCTACCACTTGCAGTAAAGTCGGAAACACGTTCTTCAGCTCCTTCGATTCGGAATCGAATTCTTTCATAACTTTATTACCGTGAACTGCCGTAATCCGGTGGTGAATGTTTTCAGCGTTCGAAAACCGTCATTATCAGGATATTCAATTCTCAATTTCAATGCAATGCGCGTGATGCAACGACAATATTAAATATTCTGATACGTGGCCTTTTCTATAAGTAAGATAGTATTTTCGTATTTTAATCTCTTATTTTGGTTGAATTTTGTACGGGGCTGTTTCTCTGTATGGCAGAGTTTGACACGAATTACGATACAGCACTGCAATGTATGGCGGACAATGCTGTTCTCTACGCAAGCACATTACAATCAGTTTTTGATAATTAAATTATAATTTTTCTTAAAAATACGATGCATATACTGTAACTTTAATAATTTACTTTAATAATTAATAATACAATTGAGTGTGACATATTTTAAAGCAGGGACCGACACATAGACCCACGTCATAATTTTCATACTCAGAGCGCGATAGTGTCTTTCAAATTGCTCTTCGTTTTCCATTTTCAAGCGACGTTTTGATATTGAAAATTCTAAAAAATTATGAAGATACGAATCGCCACGTTAAAAAGGGCAACTGATAATGGTACATCTATTTTAACGAAAACCAACAATTGATACCTGACACTGGCGTATCAAAAACAAAGGCTATATATTCTGTCTGTATATTGTTAACACCGTTATGAAACGTTGTGAGGGCAAGAGAAGCGTGAAACAAGACAAATGAAAAAGATCATTTAGTTGAAACGGTGAGCCACTATAGCGACGTGTCGTACCTGAGAGTTTAATAAGAAGATGCGTTCGTAACGTTCTGACAAGTTGGTGCAATTTATTAATAATTCCGCCTCCTAGTAGGAGATATACATCTTTCTTTGAACGTACCAACTGACGTTTTCATGTCAGTATTCCTTAACAATAATGGTCTGTAAACTTTAAAATTGATAGTAGCTTAGTACGGAAGATCAGAGATATGCGATATATTTTTCTGAATCAAGTTCATTAAATAGTACGACAAAATACGTCAAATATTTAGAAACTGAAAGTCGTTTCTTTGAATGTGCCACGCTGAGATGCACAGAGACGCATTCACGCTTTGTAGCACAAAAACATATCCGAACAAACGGCACGACGCGACGCGTCGCACGGCTCAGAAGGAATTGGTTTTTGGAGTTCGGCATCAAACAGCTGGGTGCGTTCGCAATCACGGTTGTATACACAGCTCTGACAACTTCCGTGGTGGGGGCAAAGCTCTCAGTGAGCGGCAAATGTTTCTTAATTTGTTCGCTAAGCTGTAAGAGGCTTCAATCTATGAGTCAGGTTTCCAAAGGACGGCGTTAAGTGCCGAAGTAAAAGTTGCTCGATGAAAATATACGTATTGTTTGCACCAACCTAATCATTGCGCGCTCTATGGTTAGCAGCCGACTTGTGCAGCACCTTCGGTAATGGTATACAATTAGATTTTTTTGAAGCTGTAATACATCGAAGAGGGCTATTTAAAAAGATCACAGTTCTAAGTACTTTTAATCTGGCTTTAGAGGTAAACTTAAATCTAGCTTAAAACTAACTGTATGGATACTAATTAGGTGAAAAGAAATAAACAGAAAAGAGCGAGGAAAGAAATTTAATTTAACGTCTACTGATAATAAATTCAAATAATCTAAAATAATAATGAAAAATGGCTATCAGTAGCTGGCTCATGGCTTATTATGCTTTTCAATTTTTGTATCATTATTGTACATCTCAGTCGTGGTTTTGAATCGTATCGTGGAATCTTAGTTTATGGGATTTTCCTAAATTGCCCTTTATAAATTGTGTACTATTATCAACCTATAATGTAGGATCAAAATTAGTAGGACTCACAATCAGCCGCAATCGGGAAATTGCAACCCAATGGGGCCATTGCAGTTGGTGAAAAGAAACATATCTCGCGTGAAAGGGAGGCTTGCGCGTTCCTAACTATGGTTTCGGAACTTCCCCTACGCGCCAATGTGGACCACCGTGAAAGTTTTAGCCGCTAAGCATTCCGCATCCTCCTTTGAATAATAAGAAATCGAATAAGACCTACGTATATTAGACGTCGAATGGTGAAATTGAGTATTGTGCGGTAATGAAATATTTTCCCGAAAAGAACGACGACAGAAGGTATCTATTTAACTACGTAAAAATGTCTCAAAAGGTCTCTTCGTTTTCGAGTATGATGGAATGAATTTTAGAGCTTCGTCCGAGTCCACGCAATAAAAATGAGCAACAAGATATAAAATTATCGAATGAATTCCGTGGTAAGGTCCTGAGGAATCGCTGATTCAAAGTTTGTGGAATTACTAAAGCTGTTGGTACCTCAACGCTGTCTCCTTTAATAATTGATCAAAGGCGAATTCGAGTGAAAATTTCTCAAGAATGTTTGAAATATTTCGAGAAAAGAAATCAGATTTTACGCTCCGTTTTATAACTAAGAGCAAAGCTTAACTTCATCGTTATGAACCAGAAACGAAAGAACAATCCAAACAACAGAGAAATCGCGATCCTCTCCATCAAAGAAAGCAATGTCTGTGAAATCTGTTGGGAAAGTAACGACATCAGTTGTATGAGACGCTAAAGAAATATTGCTGCCAGACTATCTGCCATGATTACATACTACGTAAATCTTTTCGGCCAACAAATGAAAAGATTCTTGCAGAAAACGACCATGTTTAGTAGAAAACTGCTCGTCTTGCGCAAAAATAATGCACGTTCTCTGGTCCCAATTTTATTTATCAATACGCTTATTTATCAAGTCCACTTTATTTATCAATACGTGTTAAACTTCAAACCAGAAATGTAGAGTCCGTCTATAGCAGTGACGACATATTCTTTCTGTACGCCCTGTAGCATGATGTTTTGAAAGAACTATCGATGTACATATGTGTGTAAAGTAAAATTGCAAAGTACGTCATATACATTACAACTACGTTATTTTACAATTTAAATGTATATTTGAGTCGATCAATAATCATATAGTAGCAACTATGGTAGATAGTGAAACTATACAGGCTGATTAAGGAGAAAAGCCCGATATTCAAAATATTTATAGTGCTCAGCAAGAAGAATAAAAAGTATCTAATAAACATAAGTGCTGAAAGTATAAAATGATTGTGAGTGCTTTCGCAACACATTGAATTTACACACTCCATACTAAATAGTTACGTCTATACTAGACATAACTATATCGTCGTACAAATTTTTATAATTAACGTTCCATGTGTCCTCCTTCCATTACTACACACATCTCACGTCTGAGGATCATAGATCGACACACGTTTTCGTATTATACAAGGCACATTTTCTGTTCGTTGTCGTATATCTGGCACATTATTTATGGGCGATGAGTAGACCAAAGTTTTTAAAGTATCTTCGCAAAAAAAATCCAGAGGATTCAAGGTGATCAAGGAGGCCACCTCTTACCGAAACTTTGATTTAAATTTTGCCGCATTAAATAATGATAAATTGCAAAATAGTCTATTTCCAAGTTGAAAATTGGAAATTGTGGAAGATCAAAGGCACATTCCGTATTACCAGCATACATTATGTGTTAAAGTAATTGTTACATAATGAAAGTTTAGTCCATATGTACGACTTACTTTTGCATGTTCATTATCTATTCTTGTCGTGCCAGAAATTAGACAAACAATTACGAGCACGTTCCCTTTTAAGAAGCAAATTTATGGCATCAAAGTGTTGTTTTGTTCGCTGCATGTATCGATTGCACATCTAATTTGCCAAAATGCGAATGTGTGTATTTCAATCGTGATTTCTCCATCATATAGCTACTATTTACGTTCATAATCGTAATACATTTTAAAATATTTCACTCGTTACTTTCTCCCGTTATTTTTTACCCAGATCTACTAAAAAATATGGCAACAGTAACAGACGTAACAAGTGTGTGATAGTTATATTAAGAAACAGTTAAAATTTCAGATTTTCGTACAAAATGCTTCATACGATACTTGCGTATTATTACTTTCCAAATAATTTTAAGAGGCAATGCTATGATAATAAATAAATAAATTGTACATTACATATAGGTTTAGGTGTTTTAAAAAAGAAAAGGCTCTGTCGGGACAACTGCTGAGTAGTTTCGTTTCTCTTCGGATAAGATTAAATTGATTATTCCCTCGATAGGGAGGAAAATTTTGTTTCTAGAAAGAAAAATAACGGCAGAACGATTTTAACATCGGTATGTCGGGCACCCGCTTCTAATGATAATTAGTGCGCTACATCGTTTGGTCACTCGGATTGTGATAAGGCGTGAGTAGTTCTCCCGACTCGTTACGTCAAGGTGAGGGCGAATAGAGAGATAAGAGTATTTCTCGAGTTTGTAATAACAAGATTCTCGACGAAACAATTATCTATAGAGTGTTAATTTAATCAATACACATTTGTGTGACGAACATAAAATAATCATATTTAATCATATTTGATCAATATCAAAATATCTCAGAAAAACGTCGTAAACAATAAATACTTTTAACTGTACCTTAAAACTAAGCCTAAAAAGCTCAACCTTACTATATGAATGCTATGAACAAGAAGGTAAGCAGTAAACAAATGAAAATAAAAGTTTAATTTAATATCCATTCATCAAATAGACAAACAATGAAAAATATTTGAGTTAGAATTAGATCGGGGTTAGGCGATCAGTGGACGAATCGAAAGATAAAACTGACGAAATTTAATGCGGTTTAGGTTTTAAAGTAACGTTTAAAGTAAAACCTTTTTATTTAGCTGTACGCGTAACGTGAAATGTGGGTTTGTGTATACCGAATGGATGGTTTGGAAAGCCTATCTGCAGGTCTAATATTGATCACCTTCACTCGTTAACAGAGTGTAGTTACTCTTTTACACTGACAAATACAGGAATGTATACCAAAAATGCAGTTGCCGAAACTACTTGCGATCTATTATCGGCGTCGTGTCTAACAAGTTCAATAGCTTTCGTTTGCTATCCTTCTGCTACTCTCTTTCCTCCCATCTATTCCACCGCCACAAGAATATTCACTCATATACATATGTATACGTGCTACACATTCGTACACATCAAATAGAATGTTAATTAAATCGCATAGAAGCTATCGATTAATGTTGTAAAATTAATTTCTCATCAGCAATATAATAACTTTTAATTAGGAGTTTACGACTAAATCCATCGATTCTGACTTTCTAATACGATTAATTTCTTTTAATAATTTTGGTATACTTTTATTTCATTCTATTTAAATAATATACTCATGGTATACATCTATCCTGTAAAATCTCAAGTGCTAGAAATTAAATACCAACGAAATATGCAAATTTTACGAGCTGCGATCTTCATCTTGCACTTGAATTCTCATAGAATGAAATTTGTCGAGGAGAATAAAAATAAAACAGAAATCAAAAATTCTTTTGGTTATGCCTTCCCCTGTACGAATAACTGTATTAATTATTCGCAGATCACGGAATTGTATTCTTTAATCATGGAAAAATATTCGGAGAAAATCTGAATGATTATTTGTTTTCGACATAATTTAGTTATGGGAGTAACATTTACGTTTATAAATAGCTAATAAAACGGTCGAGGAAACTTTAAACAGACTGGGAGACGTTGGCATCCAAGTCTATAGTCTCTTAACTTCCTACTCAACTAACTCGATCTTGTCCAGCTCTTAATATCCCGAAAAAGAAATCGAATCACTTTAGAAGAGATATTTCACTTGAAGTGAGTTGGCCATCCCATTACAACTCACAATCAGGTCAATGTCTCGCGGCAATGTTCGCAAGCAGCTACTTCCACAAGTCCATTTCCAAGTCTGACCTCGAGCATCGAAGTAGTTGGAGGAAAAACGAGAGAACGGAAGCAACTTCCTTCCCCGGATGAATCATTTCGAAGAAAAGGTTACGGCGAGGGTGGCTCGTTCCCCGGCAGAGAAAAACTAGACCACTTGTTATGCGCCAGGCATCACCACCATGACACTCCTTGCATAATTATTACTGTACCGATTCTACGAGAAACTTTCTTATCTGTTCCTGACTAGAATATTAGCTTCTAACCAGCGACGTGGTTCGCAGATTTTTGCTTTATATGCTAGTTGAAGTAGAATCAATTTCTGCGACTAGCCAAAGATCTCACTCCGTCATCAAACGCATCGTCGCGATCGTAATGTCCAACGCAGATTCAAAATTTTCATAAACATTGTTTCAATCACTTTTGATTTCACAAAAACAAAATCTCCTTGGTGACTATCCAATTTGCTTTAACGTTATACTCGATTTAAAATTGAAAGACAGGATACGTTGTTTACAATTTCTATTTCTATAGTAAACTATGATAAAACTGTTACAGTTTGTGAAGTGTTATTAAATTGCTATGAAAATTTACTCATTTAAAAAGGAAACGATGTTTTTGTCAGTACTTAACAAAGTTTGTAAAAGGTTAAAATTTTACAGGATATCAGCCAAACTGTGTAGACAATATGTACATTGTTACCAGATAAAATATATATAAAGTATATCTGTTTTAAAAGTGGAGCAAGTTCGTTTCTTTGAAACATTCAGACGACGAAAAATCGACATTTATAAACAGTTTATAATTTATATCTTAAAATATTTGTTTGTTTTAATCAATTGAAATTTCATTAATAAATAGAATTGCATAGTCATTTATTTTGAAAGCGGTTCAAGTCCATTTCCTGTAATCTGTACCCCGGCCAAACAGTCCAGGCACCAATAACGATCAAAAACAAATTACAGCGAAAATAATCTTAATCTCTGTATCCGACATAACATTGAATGTACGGATGTGAACAAATTGCACAAATGCGATTCGGTAAATTATTGTTACGTCTATTAAATTTTAAATTACCAGTATTAAATTCAAGTGGGTAATTATCGATATCTTATTGACCTCACCGATTTCGATAATTCTGGAACATGTTGGGGGGGATGATCCTTTACAAATTTTCGTTCATATACAATATATAATCGCGGCTTGGCCTTAGTTTGCGAGAGATATCTGCAAAAGACTGCAAATGACGCCAAACCCAAACCTGTATAAACTGTGAACAAAGGAAAAATTAAGTTTGGGAGGCGGCCGACAACCAATACCAACGCACACGCCACCACGGACGCACAATTACAGACGGACTTTATTATAGTGGAAACGACAGTTTTTTCTTTTTTTTTTTTTTTTTTTTTTGCGAATATCTCGGAAACTAAGGCAGAGCCGCGATTGTTCAAAATGTTGATTTTCACTATATATATATATAGATATATTAAAAAATCATCGAAATCGGTGAGGTGGTCGATAATTACCTTAAATTGTTATAGTTAAATGTAATTAATCGTATCTTGCTTTCTTTCCTCATGGATAACTCGCATTAACATTAGAATTTGATAGTGATACAGACATGTGTACTGCAATCTAACATAATAATTTCAACAATTTTAATTTATTTAGATTTATTCCATTCATTTTCAAACGCCGTGTAGATATTTATAAGTACAAATTTTAAATGATTAACATTTAATGAATCGAACAGTTCGCAAAATGCCATAGAGACGTAGAGACGTTTCAGGATTTTTCAATCGACGGAAATGTAAACGCTTCAACGTTTGAATGCATCAATTTCAAAATAAACATTTTCTGTCAAGTGCCGGAAAATTTCAAACGTTTCTTCCGAGATATTTCTTCAGTTGAAAAATGTGTACAGATATACGCGCACAAAATTAAAAATCCTTATTTCAAATTATTTACAATAAAGTGCTATGGAAGAAGAAAGGTGTTATTTAAAACGAAATAAATCTCGAACAACGATTTCTTTTGCGAGAATAGTTTTGGGATTCTAATTGCATTCAAAGGTGGGCAGAGCAAAGTTGGATAGTTGGAACATACCGTGTCGTACTTTCTTCAGAATTTACAGTAGTGGAAAAGCAAAGTAACAAGATTTCACTGCTACTAACTCGAATTATCACCGGTAATGCCCTGGTTGCAGCTTGACGAACTTTGCGAGATTCCTTCCGACAGAGGTAACTGAAAAGTTGCCGAGAAAGATTCAAAGCCTGTTAAAGAATACCCGGACAACATTCTCCGCGCTACCCAAAGATGTCAGCAACAGGAACATCGTTCTCGACGGTGACAAGAATTAAGTTTTGTCTTCGTGTTGTGGCACGTGGCTTTCCACTACGATGAACAATGAACAGAATAGTGAGAAAGTTTCTTCGTCTTTTATGTTAGAGCTGAGCGTGGCTCAGAAAATAATTAGCATCAATTGCTTTAGTAAAGCTGCACGCCTTCTTCAAAGCATCTTTACACGTGACTGCGCCGCCGTTTCTCTTTACTTTTCTGTTTCTTTTCAAACCTCTGTCCTACCTTACAAACATACGCTATTTCCACCAAGATGACTTGGAACCTGGGGCTGAATAGCATATTCTTTTTTATACGAACAGTTTATTTTGAAAGTGGTGCAAGTCCCTATTGCTTTGAGATATCGAAATGTTTAGGTTTCCATCGACTGAGAAATCCTGACAGGTTCTACTTGGTTTCCTCACACCTCTGTGTGTTCAATTCGCTTAATGCCCAAAACTAGCTTTCGTTTTATAAGCAAATAACATTTATATTTATATTTGTTCCATTGCTATAAAATGGATCACATGTAATCCAATAAAGGAATATAAAACAAACGAATACCTACACAAAACAAAGAAAAGCTGTGGCATAGATTCAAAGTAACTCTTGGTATTTTTTATGTGTATCTTTGAAAGAATTTTTACGAGGTTAACGACTTACTAAGTGAAATATTGGATGGTTCCTGTAGGCTGACACAGGCGAGGTACGCCGTTACTCCCCGTTCTAACGATTCCTCCATGACTCGAATATTAATAAACAATTTACGTTGATGTGAGTCTTTTTTTTTTTTTATTTCGTGTCTCCATATTGAGAGCCGAAATTTTCAGGTGTGGCCGCGAAAGGTTCAAAGTTTACGATACATTTAGTTTGAAACGAATCAAGCTACTTGTAGCATCGATTCACTACGATCCGATTTTTGAAGAACCTAGTTTTACCGAAATGGACATATTCGTCTTCAAGGTTGAAAGTTTTAACGCGTAATCTCTGCAGTAAGCCGCTGCGAGAATGACTTTTTGATTAATTGCGGAAAGACGGTTTTTACAAAGTTGTTAAAAAGCAAGTATGCCTCGCTGTTGTGGAATAAAAGTAACGCAAAGTTGCAATATTGGTAATTTCGGCGTGCAAAATGCCGTGTATTATAATGCGAAGTTGGCGATTCTGTCTGTTTCTGAATCGTTTGCTAGTGTGCGTGCAGAGTACAGACAACCAATCTTCCTAGAGGCTAAATCTCAGACGTGCGCGAGGAATATGAATTTCGAGTCTCGGCGTGTTTTACCTTTGACGGATATTGTCACACTACAAATACCTTAAGTGGATTGTCTCGTAGAAACAGAAACTGAAAGCGGCTCGTCTCGCCACCTCGCGCGCTTCCAGAAAAAAGTGAGAAAGGAGTATAAAATCGAAAGCGGCTGCCTTCTCTGGAAATAAGTTTCCAACCAAAATTGACCTTTTTTTTAAATTCGCGGTAATTCGTCGAGACGGTTCACATTTTTCAAACGAAATTTCCAAATTTCTTTGTCAAAGTATCAGAAATCAGCGACTTCGCAGTTTACGTGTTCTATTTTCTATTTTCTATTTCTGCAACTTATCAAGTCGAATTTGTTTCCTAAAAGATTGTATAGATATATAACAGCTAATAGAAAATGTAGTAGATATATCTAAAATATATGTGAACTTTATAATTACTAATTTAAATATAAAGAACGAACCAACCGTGATCTCTGGATCGATACAAAAAGTTTTTAACCGATGAGGCGAAACTTTGGGCTATTTGTTTCCTAATAATAGCGAGACCCTTGTCTCAAAAATCAAAATTTTAATTTTAAAGCAAATTTTCAGTTCAATATGAACGAAACACGTCCCACTTTAAAAGTTATTTAATTATCTACAACTTTCAAACTAAACATTTTCCCCTATGTCCGATCTGCTCCAAAATAGAAATCGACAAATGAAGAAATGGACCAAATTTTACGATTATGCCGCCTCCAATTGTTCGTTATTGAAAATAACTTGTTACATTCAACACGTCCTCGTCACTAACCCTTTGACTAATGGAGAAAGAAATTTTTTGTCAGACGTATATTGAAATAATTAAAACACTCAGTTCCACTGTGTCAAACCAATATTATTTGCTCATTTACTCGAAATCCTTTGTTGTTTCATGTTTGCGTATACTTTTCTGGCCTTTTTATTGTGCCAATTTTTCATTTTAAGGATATAAAGAAACATGATTGTAAAATAAACATATTTAAATAATAATATGACTAACGGAATATGTTATTTACCGGTTATTTTTCGAGCACCTCCAGGTGCCTAATCAAAGGGTTAACCATAATTAGGATCGTATTAAACGACAAAATAGCTGTTTTATGAGATGTCGCGTTCTAGGCCTAATTTGGCTGGACTGAAGAGAGTGGCGACAGGATGGGACGATCTGCCTCGTACGAGGTCTGCTAGATGATTCGTCAGCAAGGGTATTTAGCAGCCGTAGCTTAGGCTGGGGCCACTTTACATTGATCCAATAGCAATCCAGTCCGATACTGGGTTGTAACTCGAATAACGTATACAGCGTTTTTATTCCAGTGTCGTCATTCTTGTAAATAAACCGGTAAAATGACTGGATCGAAAGATGACTTTTACAATCCAGTGTTTAGTATCGAGGACGCAACATTGCAGCGTTACTTGTCTAGACGATTCAACGTTCAATCCCTGAAACGTACATGTATTGTTTTACTAATTTTTCTTTTTTCGCGTGAACCCATTGCAACTATAGTTTACTACTGTCAACTGCTTAATAAGACTGGAATAACGTAGATATCGATTGATCGCCAGTCAAAATATAATTTCTTGATCCAGTGGCTGGACTAGTGTAAATCCAGCTGCAGACAACTGATCTGTGACGGTGAAGTAGGAAATGTCATTACATTTATCATTTGATTTTAAGTTTTTCATTAACTTTGAGGAAGAAATATTTAATTATATCAGATGTCAGCATCCAGAAAACGAATAATTAAAATCTGTTTTTCTGAACCTTCATAACTATTGTTTCTTGTTATTTGTAAATTTTATAGAATTCAACTACCCGCCAACCGACATTTTTACTTTTGTTTCACCGGCAGTCATTTGCTGAGTAGAATAAATGACGAGAGAAGAACGGTAATTTAGGACTTGGAAAATCGAGAATCAATTTTCCAGGCAAAATTGGTAAAATTTGGTATATTGGTATTTAATTTCATTATTCCCAAAATAAACTCGATTTTTCGGATTTAGCCCAAGAATTCACTAAACCTACGGCCACTTCGTGTATACCTATTCTTATCGCGTTGGGTCAAAATGACCGATGATTAAAAAAGTAAAAGTTTTTACGATATAACGTGTATATAAAATATCATTTTATCATGTTATATACATTCAGTTATAAATTAACCATTATCTACGTTAAGTCCTAAAAACTTTTACTTTTTTTTTTTACTTTCAGAAAATTTCGTCCAAATTTACTTCTACATGAAAGATATAGCTTAGAAAACACGAAGTTGGCACCCCGCTGGGGGTAGCCACCCACATGCTATATTTATTTTATTTTATTTTTTTATTTACCAATGAGATATAACACTTTACCAAATGTCCTTCAGGACAAATTGTAAAAACCAAAAAAAAAAATAAAAAAAAATTTACTTCCGTTTGGTTTCAATTATAGACTTAAATAAAATTACACGTTTATTTATATAGAGATAAATCTTATTCATCTTTGCTGCATTTTTTACAAATTATCTTACCATCAAATATATTCTTTCTCGCATCTTGAACAGATTTTCGTAGTTTTGTAACCTTTACAATATTCAACTTGACAAGTTTCTCGTAGTAATGAATCTGAACTTGATAGTTTTGTTGCGTGGTTTTTCCCCGCAATTCTTTCTACTCGGCCGCGAGCTCTGTTGCTAATTGGGATAAAAATTCCTGTCTTGAAATGTTTTCACCTGTTGTGTCCTTATACATTTATTCCAGCTAGGTCCAAAATGATGAAAAATACCTGGAGAGACCACCAACGAGATTTTGATTTCACGCTGTATTTCCTTGATATCCGGTCCACTATGTCCACACCAAATTTTGCATCATTATAAAATCTAATCTCTTCCGGTATACGTTTGTTGCTTGTTTCAATTTCTATTACTTTACGCATGGAACTTAGCACGAACACTTTTTCTGTTGGTTTGCATTTGTATACTGTAAAGGAAATTTGATTTGAAATATAAAGTTTGATTGAAAACAGTCATTTTGTCTTTTCGATCTTTTGCTATCTTTGGCAATTTCCGTTTATTTTCACGGATTGTTCCAACAATTGTAGCTTTTTTTGCAAGTAGCTATGCGACCAGTGAACTCGTAAAAAAATTATCTGTCGTTACGTTCTTACCACATCCTGCGAATGGTTCCATCAGCTTCAGAACAACGAATTCCCCAAGTGGAAATGAATTTTCTCTTCTCTCATCCTCTCCCAAATAGGGAAATCCATTTATTATATACTTACTATTGACGTCACACGCCATCCAGAATTTTATGCCGAATTTGTCTGGTTTGTCCGGCATATCCGGGTAAATCTACGCCTAGTCTTCGACGGAAACAACTGCTCATCAACAGTAATGTACGCACCAGGTTTATAACAATTTTGTGAATTCTCTGTAAATCGGTCCCACACTGTAGATACCATTGCAAATTTATTGGTTCGTAAATGTCGGCTTCTTTCGCTCTTCTTATCAAAGCTGTTGAGAATTTCGGATCTTAATATCCGAGATAATGGTATGTGAACACTAAACTTACACTTGGAATTTATATTAGAATAGTTCTACATTTATTTGATAAATGATTCCATTGATATTCATCGATACACACTTGCACGCGTCTCAGCACTTTCTTCCATACCTGTTAACCGACTAAACAGTTTACATTCATTTGTTTTCGAGACGCCGCGCATCACCTGCTTCTACACATTGATATTCACATACAAGTAGTACTATTACGCATCTAACCTAATCTAGCACATAAAATTATACATATCTCAATAAAAGCGTATAAACCTCATAATTTCATCAAAATCATTCCTGCTCATCGTTCTTGAAAAAAATGCGGGTCCCCAAATTTTATTCCGCAAATATGACACATCTAAATTTTTTGCCTGATATGCACCGCGGATATATAGTAGAGCAATAAATGCATCTAGTTTTGTTGCATTTAGTCCCCTCTTAGTCCCCAATACTCTAAATACTTCTTCCGTATATTTTATTATACTACGTCCGCGATGTGAGGCCCGGTCCAGGTAGAGACGTAACAGTATGATCGATTTAGAAATTGAATAAGGAGATGCAAACGCATATATGCAAACACGAGTTCACTCGTTACCGGTCAACGAGATTTGTCTATGGAAACACCAGTTCACTGATTTAGTCATCGATCCGGAATTTTCCAGATAATTGACACCATCGTACTGAATGATACGCTGTAAAAGTTCTAAAAACGTGTGAAAAGTTGTATAAAACGCGGAAACTGATTAATTCGGGTTCGGTAAGCAGATTATAAGACCCTTTTACACTTTGACAATTACCAGTCATTTTTGACATTTGATTATTGATACAAGTAGCCATGAGACAAAATTATTTTGATTCTGAATATATAAAAAAAAAAAAAAAATAGTAAAATAAAATTCATTATATTATTCCTTTGGATATCGCTTCAAATTTCATTACGGCGTTGCAGGAAAAAAAAAACGCAACATGAAGTAGGATTTTAATTTTTTAATTATTGTAGTATCGTGGAGGAGACATACTACTTAATAATTAAATGATGGTTTATATAGAAAGATATGGATTGATACAGACGTTGATTAAACAGGAAACGATGGTTATTTAACATGAACTAATCGCAATAACGTACTATACTTTAGACAAATCGATAATTAATTTGCAACTCTCGTCACAGCGGATCCAACGCTCACTCTCTCACGCGGACCATACTCTCTCGACAACGCTAACAACACTCTCTAGCTTCTCGATTCACACTCTCTGACTTCTCCACTGACACTGACCGTGAATTTGTCTCTCTGCCTTAGCATCCCTTTCGTCCCTTTGCTTAGTCTCACCACGCACGTGTTACGCAACCGCTCGTGGCCAGAATCGTAGGCCTTTTTCTACGAAACTCTTCAGCTAAAGGACCGACGACACATTGATGGGCCTGTCGACACCTTACGGTTTACCCGATATTTTTAGGCTTTTTTGTCCATGATACTGCATTATGATTAGTCATAGTTTTATAACGAAAAAAATAATAATTTCGGTAATAATTATTTATTATGGTTATAATTCCTTTTATTTAATAATTATCATTTTATTATGGTGGAAAGCATCATCGCATTTTCATACTTGTCGATAACGTTAAAACCGAACGAAAATCAATCGCAGAATATTACTGCATGTGCGAAAGTGCTGCTCGAACTGTTGGCTGTTGCAATCACGTTATAACAGTTGCATGATTCCTTGGATATTGTCGATGTCGTGAGATTAATATACTCAACCCCGATGTATGTAATGTACCACCATCATTTCCAAAATCGAGGGACCGAAAAGAATCCTCCCATTTCTTGAACTCATTTAATAAACTTAACCAATAGACTTTGTAAGCAATATTAAAAATAATTTATAGAATTATATTTTTCTTATACTTAAAGTTTCATTCGAAGAATATAATTTTTGAACTTAATGGTTGGAAAATGTGAAGGTACGAGGGAAAGAAACTTTTTTTTTTTATTTTATTTTGGTTTTTTACAATTTGTCCTTATGGACATTTGGTAAAGTATTATATCTTATTGATGAAAAAAAAAATAAAATAAAAATAAATATAGCATGTGGGTGGCTACCCCCAGCGGGGTGCCAGCTTCGTTTTTTCTAAGTTATATCTTTTATGGGAAAGAAACTTGTTGGAGGATTTCAGGCGTTCTCGAAAGCGTAGTATTTGAGACACAGTTGGCCGCATTTCGATTTCACGTCTACTTTTAATACCTACTTGTGGCACATGAATCGCGACTATCGGCGATTAAAGTGGCTTTAAAACGCTGCTACCTTTACTACCCTTGCGTACCGATCCATATGTTACTTCGTATGAAATATTCTCATGGCAGCGGTCCATTTCATTGAGGTCACCTGCCAGAATGATGGAGGTGTCTTGATAGAGGAAACGTGTTGCGGAAGTATGCCGTGAATACAAAAGCGCACAGTAGTATGTACCTTTTCGCGCGTCCCGTATCAGTCAGTGTAGCCCAGCAGAACAAAGACACGTTTTGCCAGTCAAATACCATCGGTCGCTCGAACGTCTGAGAAATTTCTCGAATTGAAGCAAAGAAACCTTATGCATTAAACATCATTATGTATGCATTCTTCCGTTTTTATCACGTGTTCAGTACGCTATTCTTGGTTCCTCGGGCTTGAATAACTTTGGAACTACCAGTGATTTATTTGTTTCGTCGTTCGATTTACTTTCCTCGTAAGTCCTACCTCATATTTGTCATGTTTACACGAATATTTTCTATGTAGTTTTTACTTGTCGAGCTACTTGTTCCCTTATTTACAATAAATTTGCCTTTCTTTGTTTCTAAGTAAACATGATTGACTTTGTCGTAAATTACGCTGACACCTTTTTCTTGTACAACCAAAATAAAATAGTAGATACAACAAAGGTGGCCTACTGTTTTAGCTATAAATATTTATAATTATTTGAAGGATCCATCTTTGACATTCCAAAAGTCCTAATAACCAGACCGATGTACAACTGATTTCGTGGGTACTATGAACATAAATTCTGATATTTGTATCGGGCAAATATGAGAATGCAATTGTTTATTCTTTGTGACTTTAATAGTTTGCTAGACTCTCTAAAATAAATCCTCATAGAATTTGCGAATGGAAGAAATGAATATTTCCTCCAATACATTGATATATCCGCGTAATTAATTCACAAATACAGACACGAATCTCATAAGTGCTTAGTCACAGCTGAATATGTACAGAAACAATTACGCCTATAAGCGTATACAGATGTGAACTTCACATAATGTAATCAATAATGTTACCAATTTAATAGTAAGTTCAAATTGATTAATATATACCGCTATAAATTAATTGGATTAATATTTACAAACCGATTTCAATAATTTTTAACACGTTTAAAAGGTTATCATCCTGAATAGCGGTGTGAAGGTTTTAATCGGTGGTTCCCGATAATTGAAAAGTTATTAGCAAAAATTTTACTCAAAAGTAATTAGTGATGATACATTTTTTTTTTTATTTAGTAGATTATTTAGAATCAATTCTCATACAGAATTTTAAGTACATTATTTTAGCGTGGTACTGTAACTTGGATTATACAATTTTATAGTATGTTTGATTCTAGTTGAATCTAATGCTTCGATCTATGGGGTATTGCCTTTTTAGTCTGCGGATCTGATCCGTTGTGTCAAGTAATCGGGTAACTAATGAATTTTGGTGGTTGTTAACTCTTATGTTATATCTGTTTCTGAACTTGAATATTTCTTCTTTGACTGTGGGTATCTTAAGGTCGCGATGTATCGTTTCGTTGGTAACGTACCAAGGTGCATCTATGAAGGATCTTAGAGTTTTCGATTGGAATCGTTGGAGAATTTCCATGTTAGAGTCGTTCGCTGTTCCCCATAGTTGGATCCCATAGGTCCAAACAGGTTTTAATATGGCTTTATATAGCATTATTGTACTCTGCATGTTTAAGTTGGAGCGTCTGCCAATGAGCCAGTAGAATTTTTTTAATTTTGTTTTCAGTTCTTTGGATTTATCTACGATGTGTCGTTTCCATGTCATTCTTCTGTCTAGAATCATGCCCTGATATCTGACTGAATCTTTGTTTGGAATTGGAATATTATTTATGGTCACCCGTGGGCAGGATTGTTTTGCTACAATAATATATAAATGAATAATTTTCGGTTTTATCTTATCTGTTTCATTTTGTACAATGAAAAGTTTTGCATTAAACTATCTCTTCTTTATAAAAGGCGGTTCAATTTATACTACCGAATTGATTAAACGATTGATATAGGCTTCCTTGTTATTTGGTTTTTGCTTTAAGTCGATAAAGAATAAGGATAGCGGGTTTTTTGTGATTCCATGTCTTATATTGCTAATGTTGGTTACTTCATGGCCAGGATTTAAAAGTTCAAGTTTCAGTTCATCTAAGTCAGCTGAGTGGTGCGTAGTACCACACGAAAAGGTCTTTCTTGTTTCAGTTGACATGTGTGGAAGTTTGCGTTTAGAGTTTTTAGTAACTTTGTTAGTTTCCTGTAGGAGTATTTTAACCTGATTGTTTTTAATTTTTAGTATGTAGTCCTCTTTGTTAATATCTTTCTCGATGGACTTTATCATTGTTTGAATGTCGATAACATCATCAATGAAGTTTGGTGGGAGAGGAGGATTTTTGTGTGTGTGTTGAATTGTTGGTGTTTCAACTACGTCCATAGAATTGTCTGTAGATTCTAATATTGCGAATCTGTTGTGAGTGGTAATGTGTCTTGTTGACGGTTCGTTCTGACTAGTGTTTAAATTTTTTTTGACCGAATCAAGCTTACGCTTTTTGATGCTGTTGGTGTGGTTTGAAAGGTGGGATATATTAATCCTTTTGCCACGGAGGAGGTAGAACGGTGCGGGTGTAGTTTTATTCGTGAGGGCCTGATCTGGTTACTTGGGCCATCTTCGAGCTAGTTAATTCAAATTAAAATAATCAGTCGAGAGGCTGTTAGAGATTAGATGTGTTGGATTTTCCACGAGTAAGTTTAGAAAACACTTGGTTTGTCTCTGTTTCAACTCTCTTTCGACGGAGGGTCGCTTCGACAGTCGAAAGAAGACAGATGATACGTGAAGCTTATTTTAGTCTCGCGATCGTAAGAGGAACTATCCATCACATCCTTATTCTTAATATTGAGGTTATTTGATGTGTGAACAAGGGAACGCGTGGATAAATTGTAAGGTAGAAAATATATTTTAATAGAGAAATTACAAATACAATAAATACAAATAGGAATATAATTTGAAAACCCTGAAAAGCCATCGTCGCCTGTCTACAGTTTATGGTCTGCCTTCGTCCCAGTCTTTTGTCTATACGCTGTCGATGGCTTTAGCGCTTGAGAAAACTAAAAGAGTTTTCTTAAAAGTGGTGACCACTTCAACACTTAATTCATAATCTACCCTTATTTTGCTATGTACGACCTACTCTCTAACTCTTAACTATTATAAGTATTACGCCTATTGCATAAATCTTTACCTACTTAGCTAGGTATCCCTAGATGGATACTTCTTCTTCTCCAAGTTTCTCAGCTAATCTGGAGCCCCATCTTTTCCTTAGCCTCGTTGACTATCTCGTCTATAGTAATCCCTCTTTCTAATTCTCTACACTCTCGTGTCACGTGCTCTAGATCTCCGTATTTGTGCTCACAGAGCTCGCATTCCCTTCTTTTTCCAGTATCTTTTCACCTCTTCATCGATCCGCGTCTCGAAGAAAAGTTCACTCAAAAGTATATGGTTTTCCTGGCTTCATTTATATTTAACAGAGCGTAAATCGAATGCTCATATTTATTCCTTTCACCGATGTGGCTATTGATATTTTTTTATGACTCCGACAGAACTGGCTTTCTGTGACAGAAAACACGACTCATGACGTTGTTATAGAATTATGTATGTGTTTATGTGTCGTGAAGTAAAAGCGTGAGCGTAGGATGGTCTCCACTTCTAGTACCCCAAAGATTTAAGCTGATCTACGTTTAATTTTAATTTATACAGAAATGAGGCGAGAAGTTAGGGTTTTTAATGGGTAGGAGTGACGCGATGATCCTGTGCCACTAAAATCATCAAGAACAGTTCAGAGTGGTGATTTTGGCAACGTGTTCAAAGATTATCACAATCAGAGGTAATTTGTTTCTTGATAGTAACTTTTTAATAAACGGCGACTGTCAACCTTCACAACACTACTCGGTTTAATAATTTTAACAACGCGTTGGGACATTATCTCGAATCGAATGCCTCCCTCTTTGTAAATGTAAATGTTTATCATTAATTGAAATAACTGGAGCATTCTTAACAAATACCGCCAAAAGTGTACCGGAATAAAGGAAGAATAAACAGATAAGCCAATTGCCCGCAACAATCGTTATGGGACAACACGCTATCACATGATAGTTCCATAATGCATATACGCATGTATAGACTTCTTGGTATCATTGGTATTATAAAATACTAGTAAAATTGACATTATATATTAGCGACGACGTATTTCTATTGGTGCTATTCAACTTCAATTGTCCCAAAAGTTTCTTCTTTTTATACGGAATTAGTAGGTGCACAACATGTTTTGTTTTATGTTATTTTATTGCATTATATATAATCTATTTTGTAGTAATAGAACAAAGTGGGTCATATACAATGCAATAAAACAATATAAAAGGAGAAATGCTGTGCATCTATCATTTCCTCATAAAACGAAAGAAACTTTTCAAACAACCTAATATTGGAACTACATGTGACCAGTGAAAGTGAGCAGAGAGTGAGCACGTGCCTAACAATGTCACGATAACCATCGGGTATAGAGAATGATCGTTTGGAATGACAAGATTTAACGATGGAAGGGAGTCATTGCATTCAAACAATGGAAACATTGTCCCTAGAAAAGTTGGATACGAAGAGGGAAAGGCAAGGGTAGCTTCTGCTAAGAGGACTGTGAGGAGTAGTACAGCACTTATCTCCGAATTTCGTAAAAGGTCGCATGCCCGAGTGATTCAGCCGAGCAGTCTTTTATATCCGTCTATAAAAATGTCTAACATATACAAATTTCTATTTCTCTGTGAACATCTGCAAAACTATACACTGGGTGCTCTCTTGTCCACTTTAATATCTTCGTTACTTTTGAAAGTCATTCTTTTTCGAATTTTCAAGGTCATCGACGATTTTTCAATAATAATGCATTATATTTATCATCGTATCGTCGTTGCTCATTTAGCAAGACACTTTCGTACACGACATATGCATAGTAACATTGCACTAAAAAAAAAATAACATTATTTTCAAGATAAAAATTTAATAAATAAATAAATTCTCATTTTATTACAAATGTTAAAAATAAAGGAAATGAAGAATAAATAAATAATATAATAATAAATAAATAAAAAGATTTTTTTCGATCATGGAGCAATGATAGTAATTCCTACCGACTTCTCCATAGATTAGCACTATTTCACTCTTTTCTTCGTGATTGTACATGTCGAAATTAATGAAATAAATAATGCAGTAGAATCTTCGATTGCTTGAATTAACATCATGACTCGATTATGATTGTGTTTCGATTCACCTAGTGTGTCACCAAACGAAATTGACACTTGAGAACACAATTTATTTGAATCCTGAATGTAATGGAAGTCACATTGAACGTTTCTTGTAAAATAATAAAAATTTTGGGCAACAATCGTAAAATGTTCAATTTCTTACTTCCATCCAAATGATCAAAAAATTTCTGCTCAAGGTTATCTCAAGCTCAACATAGCTACATGTTTAAAATCCATTTTCTACCAGCTACAATAGCACGAGGATACAAATGTGCCACCATTATTGAAAAATTGTCGATTACGTTGAAAACTCAAAAAATAACCTTGAAGGAAAGAAAACATGAATCGCGATATTCGTTGTTCGAAACCAAGGAACTTTTATCTCGTACATATTTTTTTCTTTGTATTTGCAAAAGTTACGAAGATATTATAATGGACAAGGTAAATGAAACACCCTATATATTTAAATTGATATTATCATACTGTAATATAAAATATTCCTATAATTGTAATGAATATTCAAAGAACACGTGGTAAGAAACATTTATATCTATTTATACATTCGCCACTACACACGATATTCTGTACTTGTGTATTATTGAGGTGGGGCGTCTCTCGTACTGGGAAAATCATTAATTTCCTGCACTCGAAAATTTCATAGAATAGGTTTTAATATTAGGTAGATTTCTGATCTTCCTTTTTAAAATTCCTTTTTCATATTATTAACACTCGATATTAACGCTGCGCTGTTACGCTGCCGTGTTAAGTAGAAACGACGTACGTACAATTTCCGCTTCGATCGAGTCGTTGCAGTCAAGTAACGCAAAAATGGTTTACCTTTATGTATATCAAATAAGAAAGCTGCATCTGTATTAAAACTAATATATAACAATTTACATTTCGGACTGTGGACAATTGACATCTGATTGTTTACAGAAGTGGGAATTTTTTGTGAATCTCACTTTTTAAGATAGGTAATGACTTCGATGAACGAGGCAATTCATAGGCAAATTACGAAGAACTATCAATTTAATTTATTTTATTTTCCACCTTTTTCGCGTGGAATTCTCAGTCCTCTGTTACATCACAACTACAAAATTTACTTTACAACACACGATCAGCGAATAAAATTGGTTATTTACTGATTTTCCCAGTCTATACAGTTCGTCTACAGATGCAGAAAAATTGAAGGGGCAATTTTTGAAACTGAAATAAGACGAAAATCAAAAGTCAAAAATTGTGTTTCCGGTTTTGTTTTTTAGTTACGGACAATTAAAAATTAGCCGAAATATGCCCGTACGCGAGCAATCCTCCTTATACGAAGAAAAGTAGGCCAACTCAAGCATCGAAGTGCACAGGGATCCTCAAATCGAACGCGGGCAGCAGCTTATCTCGTACAAGTCGTAGAGAAGAAGGCCATGATATTCAGAGACGTAAACGATCCCGCACGACGTTTTGCAAGAAAAATGGTAGATTGAACGTAAAACCCACTTACTCGTGGAAATCCATAAGAGCATATCGAAACCCGCCCTATGAAATTTCCGAGTAGAGAGGATTAATGTTTCCTCTAATCCTTTGCCTCCATAATTCATAAATGAAAAATCGTATTGCCAATGTTCATAGAAAGTTTACACACGCACCGCGATTGTTCACAGAACATACAATAAATTGCGGTAGGTATTCGATGTCCTTCGTTTTCTCGTAAACAGAGTTTGATTCTGATTTGATTTCGCCGCATTATGCGAAAGTTTCCCATAAACCACATATTAAACCGCCTATGTGCTTGTTTAAAAATTCCAAGTATGTTGATCCATTTATCCAGGATGGCAAGATCAATGGGCCAATGGTTCTGTTATTTAAAATTCCGGCTCAGACATTTACCGAGAATTGAATTTGCGAATTTGCTTCTCTTAAACCGTGCTGATTTTCACCTGCCCGGAAATGTTCACATTTGTTAAACGATGCCTCGTCAGTGAATATCTTTGCGGAAAAATTGGAATTGTATTGAATTTTCCGAGACATCCATTTTTTGAAACTTCTTCTTTCTTGAAAATCTTGTATTCTTAACTCTTGAACTTTCTGAAAGCTGCACGGATGCAGATTTTCTTGCTTCGATACAGACCTAACGGTGCTGTTACTCACACCTTCTTGCGCACCGGTAATCCTCGTACTTAGCCTGGGATTTTCTTGAATACAGTACAGTATCCTATCTTTCAGATCTGGATAACTTTTCTCAATTCATCCGCCAGATTTCGCAGGTTTCAATATACCTGTATTCCGCAATCGTTGGTCTATTCTACAAAATACCTTTGCGCTGGGTATAATCCTATTTACGCTGTATAAACGTTGCGCTTTTGTACTGTTACCTTCTGCCGCGCCATAACAAGAATGCGTGTCCGAAAGTTCTCCGAATGTATATACATTTTGTAATAAATATGGCAATGTAAATAGTAAACGACGTATGGTACTGCTACACTGCGTACAACGCTCATTACGCGCACTATACGCACTGCACACACAATACACCCAAGTGTCCTAATATCCTAAATCTACATTGAAGCTACGTATAACTGTAACTCAATATTTCCAGTACTCTTAATGTTTCCTACAGTGAAAACTGAAGACTCCGCTTGGACTCCTTTTATTTGTTGCAACAGCCAGCGGAGCAGCGCGATTGCAACGATGTTGCGTATATGTTATTTGCAATTGTTAGGATGTAATCATTTTTCCAGTTTTCAACGTCGAAATAATCTAATGTAGTAAGCTGTAAATTAGCGAGTAGTTTAGATAGACACTACCTGGCGATGCAAAACGATTGTAACAAAACATTAGAGTAATTCACAATCATGTGCAAAAGAAAAGATATGGAGGACACGCTGCTAGTAACAAATTGGGATGTGAACAAACAAAGGCTATTATTTAAGGCTTGGAGAATGCAGAAAAAAGATAGAGGCATTTCCGAAACCCACCTGGTAAACAGAAAGTGCACTTTTTCAATGTCAATGTCTCGGTATCGTGCGCCGTTCGCTTTAAGGCAGAAATACAAAGCAAAAGCATTGGTAACGAAAATTGGAAATTCTTTTTCCTGAACAAAGCCATCGACCACTAACTTCGTAAAGTTTCAACCAGTTAAAATCCAATTTTAAACGGTTTGAACTATCGATTTTAAGCAATTAAAACTGTCTTGTAAGGATAGTATTATTTTGCTCTTTGACTTGCTCCATCCCCTTCGCCCTCTACTTTTGCGGGCACAAGAAGAAGTTAGTTTACGCGTCACCGATGTTTACGGCAATAGAAGGGCAACATCGTCTTTTCTCTGCAGCGGAAATTGCACAAACTGCGATGGGAACTTTCGCATAATACGGCGAAATCAAACTCTGTTTACGAGAAAACGGAGGACATATCGAACACCTACCGTAATTTATTGTATGTTCTCTGGACAATCGCGGTGCGTGTGTAAACTTTCTATGAACATTGGCAATACGATTCTTCATTTATGAATTATAGAAGCAAAGGATTAGAGGAAACATTAATCCTCTCTACTCGGAAATTTCATAGGGCGGTTTTCGATATGCAATCGAGTTAACGTTTATTAACGCAAGTATGGATGTTACAATATTGGCAAGTGGCCGTAATCAGACACTAACGACAATGATTTTAAGGTTCGCTAACGAATCCGCGGTCAACGGGATAACAGATGTACTTTGTTCCAAAGTCTAAGTCGAACTCGACTTACTTCGCGCGATACAAGAATTACTTGACTAACTCTTTATTGAAACGTGGATTATTCGCCGATCGTACAGACACTAGATAACTGACTAACGAGACTGCAAGAAAGGGAATGACTTTCCGTCACGATGACGCTCCAGAGGAAAACTATGATGGGTTGTGCCTAAGGGCACGAGATCATCGGATTCGTCGAGGAAAGCCTCCGCTCGGAAGGTGAGGGAATTGGACGTTGCTTTTAATTGGTTAATTTCTATGTTGGTGGTTAGAAAAGGATGCTAGCCGCCCTTGAGAGAAAATTCCTAGCGGGAAGCGTCGTACGTGAGGAAAGCAGATCTCCCGTATCTTCCCGTAGTAGGTGACAGATCTACGCGCTGATAGAATAAAGACTGTTTGTCAATTTGAAGGACCTTAGTTAACTAAATCCTAAGATCTTTAGCGGGTCCTCAGACTAGCTGAACATATACTGTGAATGATGCATTGACATTTGGCGATCATCTTGCCCTAAGAATAGGGTCTGTGTGTGGCGAGCCACGGGGCCGTTGGAATGTTTACTGTCAATTGTCGGTACGGCTATTTCTTTAAAGGAGATCGTGATCGTGATCGCGGCTACGTTCGGCGACTAGTTGTCGCCTCGAGTCCAAGCTCGTTATCTCAAGTCTCGAACAATTGTGTTTGGGTTATTTTGTAAAGGCTACAGTATTGGGGGTTTTCTGAAGAATTCCAACGGAAGGGGGGTGTCCTTTCATCTCCGACACATATATCTAGGATATTAAGGAAAAATCACAGGATGTAAATCAAAAGGAATCAAGCGAAGTTAGCGTACTTTAATTGTAGATTCGTTGATAATCACCTGTTGCATCCAATCAACTTCTCAGGTCTCTGGTTCGTATCATATTCCAAGTTTATTATTTTTACTGGGTTTTGTTTAATGTAACGTAAATAGAACATTGGCATTCATTTTTCTTTTTAATAGCAGAATTCGATAATATGTCGCTTGATTATTTTTAATATTTAACATTAAAATTCTCAGTCCCCGTGTCTCACTTACCTGTCAGACAATATAACGGGGGATTGAGAAAAGTATCCAAAGGCCTGATAAACGTGTGTGTCGATTATATTTATGTTACATAGATACTTGAAAGAATGTCTTGTATTGTTTAGGTAAAGTTATAATTTAGTTCTGAGCGATAGGAATTGAAGTGTACAATTTATTTATTTTAGTTTACAATAAAGAACGCAAGATAGACCATTAGTTTGTTTATATAAAGAAGAAATATTCGTTCAAAGAATGCAATGATTTTTGTTTCTAAATTTAACTGACAATTGTCAAAATGATAGTGAACCGCTAAAAGGCCATCTCGGAAACAATTGGAGGTAAAAAAATATTTCGTTAATAAAAATTGAATAATATTTAACGCAACAACGAAAGAAAACGCAAAAATTAATTAAAAAATATTTTTAATTGCTTGAAAAAATTGCGTCGGTCATGTTTATTTGAAAAAATACTGCAACAATGAATATGATAAAAAAGATTGCATTTTTTATCACGAACACAACGATATGTATATAATATCCTCATATAATCCTCATCGCTCAAATATTTTATTTAAATTCCGACATTTTATTCTTTTTTAATAATGCCGCCTGACTTTAGTGTCGCCAGCAATCAACGAGTAGCTGATTTTGATAGGTGATTTGACCGTGCTACTGGCCATCGATGCTATCGTTCGAGAATGTTAAGAAAACTAATTCATACATTCATATTTTTACTAATTTGACTACAAGCCATTATATGTATTTTCGTACACTACAAGCATTTTTAATTTTATCGTTCATTTTATTTTTCCATAAATTACAAACGTGTTTGTATTATGTCGCTTGGGAAGTTCTTTCCGATTTACATTTCGATTCGATATACATTTATTGAATTATATAGGTACCATTTTGTTCCACGACCATTCTCCATCTTCCGCGCAACTTGAATATTCCCTGCTTCCAGAACCTCTCAGGTATTTCGGCGAAAAACTTTTCAATATGACCTTTTTGTCGACCAAATTCCTTAAAAATCGGAACGAACTTCCTGAGCGACTCTATATATATATGTATATAGGCGTATATACATTTGCAATCTTGCAGTTATTCTGTACAAATTTCTACAAAAGTGGTACTCATTGACGAAATTTTAAAAACACAAAGACTTTTTGCACTATCCACAGTTAATTATTGCTACATCGCCACAGTTACTGCGTCTGGTTCTGTTTCAAAGGAATAACAGTATTCAGTGGAATTTTCGAACGCTTCCAGTCGAGTTGTTCGTCTATGTAACCATTTCTGTTCCACGAGTCTTTAATGAATTTCCGAAACCTTAACGCTGGGAACAAATTACGTACAAGAGATTGTAATTTTATCGTATTATTCGTAGCATAGAAATTCCAATCTCTATGATGCACCGTTCTAAATGCCAAAGTATTTAACACCTTTATCGTGGACCACAGCTTCGTTTATCGCCTTTCTGCAATCACCGCTCCAAGAATCCAGAAACGAAACTGTGTCAGTACTGGCATTGGAAAAGTAAAATATTTTCAGCCATGTCCTAAGAAAGTAGACATTATATAGAATAATTGCGAGATTCCGAAGGCATATACACACCTATTTATACAAACACCTATGTAATTTATGGAAAATTTATATGAACAAACAAATTAAAAATGCGCGTGATATACAAAAATGCATAAACATATTAGTAAAAATATGAATTTATAAAATCCTCGATAATTAGTTCTAACAAACACTGTGGAACGGTAGAGTCGGCGGACACTGCTATTGTCGAATCACCTATCGACATCGTCTGTTGGTATCGTTGATCGTTAGCGACGCTAATATCAACCGGGATAAAAAAAAGTAAAATAAAATATCGAAATAAAAATAGAATATTTGCATTAATCGATGGGGAAACCATATTAAATATACATCGTTGTATTCGTAATAAAAAATGCAATTTATTTTGTCGTATTCACTGTTGCCATATTTTTCAAATAAACATGAACGACGTAATTTTTTCAAATAATTCTGCAAATTTTTATAAACTTCAGCGCTTACTCCCAATACGTTAAAAGTCACTCAATTTTTGTCCACGAAATTTTTTCCTATTTCTAACCGTTTCCGAGATAACCTTTTAGGCTCAGACCCGATAATTGCCTCCTCTACTCTCCAGCGAGGCCTCGACTCTATGGAAGAATGGCTTCACAAATGGCGCTTCAAAATCAACGAAAACATTATCCAGCCACATAACTTTCACTCTACGAAAAGAAACATGCCCACAGGTGACGATAAACAACATACCTATTCCAGATAGACGGAAGATTGACAGATGGACGGAAGATTGACACGGAAACATATCTTAGATAAAACCAAGCAACTTAAAGCAAAATTTAAAAAATTCTACCGGCTCATCGGTCGACGTTCCAACTTAAATACGCAAAGTAAAATTACACTATACAAAGCCATATTAAAAGCTGTTTGGACCTATGGAATCCAACTATGGGGAATAAGTAATTAAAATAAGTAAATAAAAAAAAGACATTACATCTTAGACGTAACCACTAGATTCAAATAGAATCAAACATATTATAAACATTTATTAATCACGTCATAGTACCGCGTCAGATAAATTTGCTTAAAATTGTCAGTCGAAAATTGATTGTAAAATAAACACAAATAAAAATAAAAAAAAAACCTTTTAGGCTACTTTAGCAGGTGGTTTCATTACCTAAAATACGCAGCTAAAGAGAGACACGCGTGTAAGTTTTTGGACTGTTCCTCGCGCCTGTACAGTTTTATCAAAATCAGACCGTTCGCGACCATTCGTAGTTTTTTAAAAAATACCGACAAAATCACATGGCTATTTATTCATCTTGCCGCTCTTGTAGCAAAAGCAGTATATCCTCTGCCATACCTGAAGCTTGTTATAATTCATAAATTGAATAAAAAAATTCCCAATTCTGTAGAATCACTTAAATACTAAAAGTCATTTTTCTCAAAACCACCTTTTGACCAGATACGCCTATCCGAATTAACACAGCAATATGCCGTACTGTATTACCAAAAAAAGCTCTGTCGATTTAAAGGACTGCTGATAGATATTGCCAGATTTTGAATAGTACACCATTTCTTTTAGTTTCAAAGTGTATAGGTATCAAGCACTAATGCGAGCGTGAAAGTTTGCCATTTGTCACGGCTTAGTAAGAGTCCTATAGAACACTCACGAAACTTCAATTTCCAAAAAGACACTTTTTCTTTCAGTTTTTTCCAGAGAAAAAAATATAACCATGAAGATGATACATTTAGCGTCTGGATAGTAATCGACTATTCTAGAAATGATAAAGAAACAGAAAGTTTGTGCTACTATGATGTGAGAAATAATCAGAAAAACAACATCTGTTACAAAATGCGGTAAGGAAAGGTAGATACTTTCCTAGCTAAAAATAATGATGATCTCTGAAACTTGTTAGATAGAAATGGTCTTCTACGTCATTCTTCTTCTGAATATATTCAGCTTATACGTTAAACATTTTTCAGCGTGACTAAAAGCAAGGGAAATATTTATGTATTCGTTTTTTAGTGAAACGCCCTATACAAATTTAATATTTTACAATATTAAATTACCGCCACATTTTGCATAACGTGGAAGAAAACGTACGAGGTATACTTATTACCAAACTGTGAATTTCTATGCATTTGTGAGAAATGTAAAAATGTAAAAATGCACAGAATATGCATAAATATATCTGTGGCTTGGTACAAGAGGCGTCAATATTTTACTTTTTTTTCAAAAATGAGTTAGACCCGATATTGAATTTGTAAACAATTTTATACCCTATATCCAAAATGGAAACTTTTATTCTATGTAGAGATGACTATAGTGGCAATTTGTACGTATCAATGTCAAAATTTTTCATAAAATAAACCTTGTCTAAAAAATAACAAAGTCAACGTAGAAAACACAAATAACATACTTTCCATAACTTTTGCACTCGAAAAGAAATTTGAAACAACAGAAATTTGCGTACCAAAAATTGAATATGAATTCTTTAACATATCTTTGAGTGCTAATATCTGACACTTCTTACACCTAGCCACACATATAAAATATCCAAAGTATAATACTTATTAGACTACTTAATAAATAAAGCGATATTCCACTAAAACTGCTTTTTTAATTATGCCCATAAGGATATGAATTTGCATATATGTTCGCAGTCTATTTATTATCATTGTATATATTACATAAATCATGTCAACTTAGTAGCAAACAACATAAGACAATATCTCAGAAATTAGAAATCTCAATTAATAAAAGTTTGAAAAGAGCTGTCCGTAATCTATGAAAAAAAGCAAATTAACAATGTGTGGGCATTACAACAGAAATATCGCAGTATTCGATACAATTTAAAAATTCTTTATGGCATAAATTCCTTCGTGGAATGAACGCGAATAGAATCGACAGACGGGAGTAGGAAGCGGTTAAATGAAAAGAAAATTTTTTTATTAGTTTGCTTTACTGTATGTGTGTTTTTGCCACACGAAACATCTGTCAGTAGCAGTAGAAATAATGGAAGCCAGTTGTTTCAGAATTTCCTAATGAACTAGGGAAACCGATAGCTTTGAAAACAGAGAAAAAGCTTCTTACAAGCTTTCTGAAATTACCAAAAGCTATAAAAAAGAATAAGAAAGGAAAATGTTGTAATGTGATTTCTATCTTTAATTAACTTGATATTAACTTAATATTACATTAATTAAATATTATATACTAATTCTTTAATTATTTACAGCTGAAACAAGACTAAATAAAATGTACTGTTCCAATTATTATATGCATACATATACATAAAGCAAATTTATATAAAAATCAAATACTAATTTTAATTAAGAACTAGTGTTATGCCTGAAAGGCTATTTTTATGTAAGTTCCTCCATACACACTGAAATAAATTATTTTAATTTTCACAAGTGCTTCTAGGTTTGATCTGATCAAAATCTACTCAAAACGTACATATAGTATTCTAAAAAATTGACCTTGAAGTTTAAGGTAAAGGTACATATATTTCGCAATATATCATTTTAATAAATTTTCTACATGCCCAATTTCATCTCGGCAATTATATGTTACTTATCAAAATGAATATGCTGATATCCCTTTGCAAATCGTTTGAAAATTTTTTACAAAACTGTATTAGTAGTTTAAAATATATGTACGAATCATAGCATGATCGAAATTCGCAGCGTCACAAATATATTGTCTAATCATGGAAGTTTAAAATCTAAAATATACATTGTGTATCCTAATCTTCTATTATCATTTATTATATGTACTGAATATACAACGTACGAGTGTTTTCTAATTTGGCGAAAAATATACATATTGAAACATAATCTAAAGAAATTATCAATTTTTCTGATACTATAATAACTTTATATTATTAGAAAATTTGTGATCAGGTTTAGCAATTGCTTATATCTTGATTTTAGTCGTTTTCGGTATTTCTTGTTTAATTACTGTTTAATCATTACTGCAAGGCCGGCTACACGCGAGTGACGGAATCTCACTGCGATCTCGTAACAGTGTGTGATTCGGCAAGTTTTTATTTTCAATTGTCCAATGCACACGAGCATGCGATCCGGCTACGATTGTAACTGACAAGAGATTGTCACAATGTTCGTGCGCGTCACTTACCGATTCGCAAAAAGCTGATACACGTCGATAAGGAAATATTGCTTGGCATACACAAATCGTGAATATACCCGATTCTTTCGATATCGAATTATTTATTGAAGAAATTCGTGAGCATTACAAAATACGGGATACTATCGCGATATACTGTACTCCGACGTACCGCGCGAACAAAATTACGAAGAGTTCAATAGCATTTTACGTCCACAATGAAAGATAATTTTACGTTTAATGGTTTATGGAAAACTACATTTATTCGATGGAACGCCAAATGCACATTCTATGGAACGACTGCTTCGAATTAACCGATATGCGAAAATACGACCTTTATGTGCTACATTTACGCTACAACCTTACCAGAAAGTAGATAATCGTTTTTTGCCAAACTTTCTCTTTCCGTACGTTCCTCGATATTGGGCAAAATTTTGTTTCTCTATTAAATAATAAATAACAAATAAAAATGCTTTAGTCGTGAATAAGAATTACAAATAAATGTCGTTTAAACGATGCCAAAAGTAATGTATTTATGATCTCTTACTTGCAAACGAAATTTTATTTTTTATTTCGATTTAATTGGAAAACAAGTGACAATGAGGTGATGGATCGTGATAGTGATAGGAAGAACATTTTGCATAGAACTCGCGATTATTATATTAGTGGTTCGCGCTTATTATATTAGCGATTCGCGTTTCGCAATTACAAGTTCGACTTCTGGTCGATGCGTTTTGATGCGCGATGCAAGTTCGGATGATGATTGCTTAAGATGCCGAGGAGTTCTGATTAATTATTACTACCAACTATTGCTTCGGATCGATATGTAACGACTGACTTTCCGTCACGATGATGCCGCGAAGGAAAACTGTGATGAGGTGTGTCTAAGGATGCGAGATCATCGGATTCGTTGAGGAAAGCCTTGGTTCGGAAAGTGAGGGAAATGGACATCATTGTTAATTGGTTAATTTTGTGTTGGTGGTTGGAACAGAATGCTAACAGCCCTTGAAAGAAAGTTGCTAGCGGAAAGTGTCGTACGTGAAAAAGCTGATTTCTCGTATCTTCCCGTAGGAGCTGATAGGTTTAGGGACTCCTGAGAGAAAGACTGTTTGTTGGAGAACATCTATCGACATCTGGCAATCATCTTATCCGAAGAATAGGGTCCTTGTGTAGCGAGCCAAGGGTCAGAAACCGTTGGAAAGTTTACTGTCGAGTGCCGCTACAATAATATATAAATTTTTTTTATTTGCGTTTAATTTACGATCAATTCTCGTACAGAATTTTAATTAAATTTATCTGGCGCGGTACTATGACATGGTTAATAAGTGTTTATAATACGTTTGACTCTATTTGAATCTAGTGCTTAGGTCTAAGGTGTAATGTCTTGTTAGCCTGCGGATCTGTTCCGACGTGTCGAGTAGTCGAGTAATTAGAGGGTTTTGGTGATTGTTAACTCTTGTGCTGTGTCTGTTGCTGAATTTTGATATTTCTTCTTTGACTGTGGGTATCTAGAGGTCGTGATGTATCGTTTCGTTGGAGACGTATCAAGGTGCGTCTATTAGGGATCTTAGGGTTTTCGATTGGAATCGTTGGAGAATTTCTATGTTGGAATTACTCGCTGTTCCCCATAGTTGGATTCCATAAATCCAAACAGGTTTAAGTATGGCTTTGTACAATGTAATTTTACTTTGAGTGTTAAGTTGGAACGTCGGCCGATGAGCCAGTAGAATTTTTTAAATTTTGCTTTGAGTTGTTTGGTTTTTGTTGTTTCCATGTCAATCTTCTGTTCAGAATCATGCTCAGATATCTGACTGACTCTTTATCCGGAATAGGTATATTGTTTATCGTCACCTATAGGGAAGTTTGTTTTGCTACAATAATATATAAATGAATAGTTTTCGGTTTTATCTTGTCTGTTTCATTTTGTACAATGAAAAGACCGTGAAGTTAATATGGTCATTTTTCAATAGACAGATCGTTAAGTTGATTATCCGAATACCGGTTACCCGAAGATTCGATTAATTATCGAAATCTGATATCGTATCTACACAACGAGACACATATCACCTGTACCAATGTTTATATTTTAAAACACGTATCCTGCTCACTTCAAATTCACACAATTATTATCTTGTTTGCATTTTAGAAGTATTTACGTATTATTTACGAATGCACATCATGAATACGGCAAGGAAAAGAGTTATGTTGAAATTAGAAGAGAAATGAAATATCGATCGTTTGAAAAGAGGTGAAGGTGCGAGAAGTTTAGCGAAGGAATTCAAAATCGAGAATCACGATTTTTAGATTTTCGAAGTAAAGACAATAATTGTTCCGGAAAGAGTTTGCAATTTGCAACTGACGTTAAACTAGATCTGGCAATATGCATGTATAAATGAATTTCACAGAAACGAATTAAACACAAAATTAGATGGCAATAGAAAATTTAAAAACTGTACTGGTTGGCTGATACGTTTCAAGTGTAAATGTGGGATACCTGAACTGGAAATTGTTGAGCAAAAATTATCCGTTGATAATTCCGCAGCTGAGCAATTTGTTAAAATGTTTGCTAATGGTGGAGAAAAGTTGTGATTTGGATCACATTTATAATTGTGGTGGAACAGGTATTTTTTGAAAAACGTTGCCGCGTAAAACGCCTACATCAAAATTTGAACGTACAGTATCAGGACATAAAATTAGCAAACGTCGTGTCACTGGTATGATGATGTGCAAATATGCAAATGCAAAATGATCGAGATCAATGCTTTTAGTCTTACATAATGCACCGGCACATCCTTCCGCGACTGAACTTTTGGAAGTTGAGGGAGAAGATGTAGAAATTCTTTTCCTACCACCTAATGTAACATTTTTTATTCAGCCAATGACACGAGGTTCTTACAATTTTATACATAAATCAGTTTGAAAGATTGTGGCTACATGTTCGGCGAAGCACGGGAAAATATACCATCAACTACTCTCCGACGAGCTTAGAATAAGTTATGTAACGATATAAATGACAATGTAACCCCATATGGCATAAAATACATGGCGAATTTGACACGCAATATATTTTCCTTTGAAAATTATGATCAGAATGATATTTGATATACTGTATATATATATATATATGTAAATTCTATAGAATTCAAACTATCCGCCACGCGACATTTTTACTTTTGTTTTGTTTCACCGGCAATCATTTGCTGAATGGAATAGATCACGAGAGAAAAACGGTAATTCAGGTAAAATTGGTAAAATTTGTTTGATTTACGTTATTACATATGAAGGATTTTTTTTATTTATTTAGAATCGATTAAACAGGAAACGATGGTTATTTAACGTGAACTAAATAGTTAATTTACAACTCTTGTCATCACGGTTCCAACGCTCTCTTTCACGCGGACCACACTCCTCGACAACGCTGACAACACTCTGACTTCTCAACTCCCACTCTTGAGCCCGACAAAACGCCAGCAACACTAAAAAACTCTCTAGCAACACTCAAGCCCGTTGGCAACACTAAAGAACTCTGACCACACTAAAGCCCTCGTTGGCAACACTAGAGCTCCTCGACTCACCAACGGCTACCTTTTATACCCTGGCTCTGGTATACCTGGCCCACACATGTCCCATGGTCAAATAGACCTTCTTAATTACTCAGGGTACATTACACATATACATAGTATGTAATGTAAATAAGAACAATCCCGAATAAGAGATTACGAGTCATCATGAAATTGTTTGACTTGGCAAGACCCTGTGCTGTCCCACTGCATTGCAAAGCCAAAGCTGCATTAGATATTGTATTAAGGTGGAGAGAAACGCAAAAGGAGATAGATGCATGTAAGAAGCATTGAAAGCGAATTCACGATAGTCCCGTTTACAGCGCGTTTTGTAAACTCGAAAAATGACGAACTCGCGTGGTGTTACTTTGACATTCGTCCACTGTGACAATTGCACAAAAAATGCCCGAGTACCCTCGGCGTCGGAGCCACGAAGAAGGTCAAAAGCCGTTATTTTGTTCGCTAGCGAGGGAGACGGCATAGCTTTCGACACACTCGAGTGATGACAGTAATGACAGCGATGACAGAACTCAGGCAATCGCAATCGCGAAACGTCGGCACCGCTGACCCACATAGCATGCGGATGAGAGCTTAATTTATGGCGCCCTTAAGTATCGATGCTTTCTTTTTCCCATAACTGAAGATGAAGAAGCACAGGCATTTGAAATATTTACCGTATAAGATTTAATCTTTTCTTTAATTTGAGATTATTGCAAGATTACATTTATCATTTGCTTTTGCATATGATAAATATAATACTAATAAATATACTAAAAAATTGTTCATGTTCAGTCTGCCCTCCTATTGTTTCAAATAATCGACTTTCTACTGTACTCGTTTTTCGAACAAACTTTCATAAGGTCTATTTGATTTTGGCGTATTCTTCATAACAAACAAATATTATTAAAAATTGCTATTTGCTATTGCTAATTTACAATAATCTCTCGGAATGTTACACATATGCGAAAATAAATTTGTTCATTTTGCACAGATGAAAATAATAAATAAAAAATAAAATTGCATTTCGAAATAACAATTAATTTCATTATATTAAATAATATTTTTAGACTTGCCCAAATACCAAGCAATTTGTTTCTACTTTTTATCAAAATTCTCAAATAACGAATGACTGTATTCAAATAATTATTTAAATGAAAATGTATTCAATAATGTACAACATTGACACGACTAAATCTATGCTTTCTCCGATTCCTTTGCCTGAATTCGTTTGCATCTGATTATCGTCAACTTTGCACATTTGGTGACGAGACTCAGCGGACCCAATTATGAACAGGTGTTAGGTTTCTACTCTTTCTCTCTCGCTCCTTATTCATCCTCCTCCACGCGAAAACGTAAAAAGGCAGAGATTTGCCAGCGCGTGCCAGCCCTTATCCTACTGCCGCTCAGTTTATCCGGACGCACCTGCGCGTTTCCTTTCGTTATCAGCCAGTATTAATATCTGTTTTAGTTCAGTCAGTTTTATTCGTGATTTAACTTATTCTTAACACTTAGCCAACCGAATAGGGAGATCTCCCCTCTGTAAAATACATCGCTGCGTGACCCTTTCGACTTTTGCACGCGTTTTCTTCTTTTTTTTTTTTTTTGTTCTTTTCTTTTTATTATCAGTTATTGTTTACCTGGAATTGTTCCCAATTAATTGCGCTACATTTTCTCCTTTTATATAGTACGGTATATAACAAAATACATCAATTTAGTGTGAAAATTAATTAAAAAGTTGCACTATCAATTATGACTAAGATATAATCGAACAATACCACATTATAAAGAAATATTAACACTATGACTACCACACCAGTCAAACTGACTGGTATTACAATTTTATTTAAAAATTCCTACTTTATGTTATATTTTTTTCCGCAATGATGTAATGACTTTCGCAACGATAACTAAAAGAATAATATAATGAACTTTATTTTGTATCAAGGCTACTTATACCAATACCAGTCAAAATATAAAAGGCTCCTGCAATCTGTTTATCGAACCCCAATTAACCAGTTTCCCCGTTTGTACAATTTCCTACACGTTTTCGAAATTTTTACTGCATATCATTCGATATGATGATATCAGTTATCAGGAAAATTCCGGATCGATCGCTATATCGCTAGAAATACCGCACCAGTCAAAAAGACTGGTTCTACAATTTTATAAATGTGTCAACCCTCGTTTAGGGATCATGGTCCCAAATCGATTAATAATATCAAAAATGTACTACAGAACATGAAATTCCTTCTGTAAGGAAGTAATAAATCAATAATTATAAAAATATTCTGTCAATACGTATTTTTAAGAATCAGTTATTTTAACTGGTTTTTGTAGAAATAACTTCGTATTAACTATCAGTAATTCTAGTGTTAAAATTCATTATGAATTTCTAATTTCACGTTCAAATCGTGTTATTTGTCTTTAGTCATCTTGAATGTTTTTAATTTTACCTATATCCTTTTATACTTTTAATACATACTTTTAACTTGACGTTTTGTATAAATAATATGTGAAATCGTTAAAGAAAATCATTAGCGCAAGATATAATTGACCACTTAAATAATTTTTAAACTTCATTGTCTTTTAAGTAGTAAATATTAGTCCTCGATACTTGGAAAAATGCGCGGTGAGAAGCTTATAGCTCACTGTGGCGCATAATAAATCAATGATCATCCGAAACGAACTCCTACTCGTGCTTCCAACTATGAGTCAACATTACACAAGAACGGCATATTTGGAAATTTTGTTCCAGGAAAAAGTTGATCTCTTTGAGTATCTAGATCATTATTCCTATCTATACGTAGTATAAAATAAAGTAAGCATCTGTATATTCGAACTAGTCTCGAGAGCCGTTGAATGCACCTTTCTGCGATTTTCACCAATTTAAAGGGTGTTTCTCGAGTAAATTTTAGATGTGTGAAACATTAGCCTATGACAAAAGAAAGCAGAAGTCGAAGATATAAACTTTCTCTTTTTGGCGAATCATCTGAAGCTTCACGACTTGGATGTGTGATAATAATCGGTGTTGTTTCGCGGACTACGGAAGGTTTACCGAACCAATTAAAATCTAGAAAATCGTCAGCTATATTATTCAAAAGATCACATAAGTGTAGATTCTTTTATGTACATACATAGTTGAACATATAATTTGAATCTATTATTCCAAATACTGTTTATGATAATAATATTACGATTTAGTCATTTTGGGTTTTAGTACTACTACCTTTAACTGGCGTCGCCTCCATAGAAATATGAAAATAGCTACGTTCATTAACGCGGCAAATCACAGCGCCATCGCATCAGCCGTCTACAGAGTCGCACCACGATACCGCCGCGATGTCACTTGCAATTGTCGTAGACGGACGATGCCGCCTGCAATTGACGAACAGTCGGTCGTAGTGGTACCACAATACGATAGTGTCCATAGCGTTACCAGATGCAGGCAATTCGCGACGTCACATTACCCCCATTGCCATTCTACTCTCTTCGTCGCGTCTACACGTCGCTGTGGACAAATGGTGGTCGGGGGACAACTAACTTTGCCGGTAGCGACGCGACGAGGAGAGACGAAAGACGAAATTCATGTCACGTGACACAAACGACCTAGGACAGAGTAGTAGTGGGGGTATGAATAGGGAATCGTCTAGTAACTTTGATTTTTCGCAACTAGTCAGAATTCAATTTGCGGACTGTTTGGCTTGTGCTTCGGTATATGAGTGTCGAGACTCGTTTATATGATCGTGATCCCTACGCATAGGGATTTGTAACGTCATTACATGTCCTTAGTTGTCTCTACGGTACACTAGTAAACGTAACTATACCTACATATGTATACTATACGACTCGTGCACACCACACTGGGATTGATAGCAACACGTCCCTACGTGGGGACCGTAACACCCCATATATACTGTCAATATATGTCAGTTGCACGTCACACGGCGACATAAAATAGGATCGGAGTGGAAGGAGCGGCAAAGCTGGAGAAGGCTAGTGCGTCAGTCACACGATAATGCAACGTAGAAAAGATCAACGTAGAAAAAGAAAGATTCATAGGCCTAATCAGTAGCGACCGTTTCATGCGAAAATAAACATTGACCTGATCCCGGGCATTTGTAAGGATCGCACAGCGTGGCCACACAGTAGGATCGTTTTCACCTTCGCATTGATACGACGACATTAATGCAACGACGAACCTTTTTTATTCTAAATCTTTTGTCAATAAAAATTTCATTAACACACCGATGAGATTTTTCTGATTAAAATTATATTAAACACAATGTCATAAAGTTTTATAGTAACTCGGTATAGTATGTGGATACTGTCACATCGCCCAATTTTTTATGAATTCCTTTCCAGAAAGAAATATCAAAGGAATAAATAAATATTACACGTTATAGCGCATTATATCTACCATTTAAATTTTGTTGTGTAAATGTAACATAATTGGCTGTGAATGATTTGTCGAAACTTTGTCTTCAGTTGTGACATTAAAGATTACAGCTACGTTACAGCGGCAGCGTGAGTCGGAAAAGTAAAGCAATTAGTGTAGAAGAGCGAAAGATAATTATCAATTTGGCTAATCGAGTTAGCCAAAGTTTATTTGAAATATCACGTGTTACGAAAAGATCAAGATCTACGATGCACGGAATCGTTAATAGATATGAATTACGGAAACGCAATGCGAAACAGTGGATTATTATACCCAAGCACGGGTACGAGAAATTACTGAGCGGCCTTCATATTATTCGATTAATTAAGTAGATCCGAAGATGAGTGCAACAAAGATGGTTGAAGAGTTTAATAATAATTTTAGCATTAATGTATCCACCACTACTATGTGTAATTTCTTGCAGAGCTAAGAGTATCATACTACACTAATGTAAGCAGAATGTTGCGTAAATGAAACGAATAAGAAGGGAAGATTAGAATTTGCAAAAGTAGTTGAAACAGGGTAATTTCTACAGATGAGAATAAATTTAATATGTTTGACTCTAATGGATGCTCTATAGTGTGGAGAAAGAAAAATACATACGATCTCCTATCTGTTTGGGACTATGTTTAAAAGACTATCTGTAATTGTACAATCAAATTTGTAATCGTTCGATTGTATTGTAATCAGGCAAACAAAATACTGATTTATAATTGCAAAGACTAATTACAAATATTACTTTTAAACATTCTCGATATTTTAATAACTGAAGCTTAAATTAATAGTACATTTGACTCAAGACCGACACGAATATTTATTACGCGTTTTATTTTGTTAAATTTATCCAAATAATGTAAATATCCTCTTTCGTTTCGACATTAATTTTTAGGACCTTCGAAGAAAATGTATAACACACCTTTTTAAAAAATATTGTTTAGTAAACCCAACTGTTTAGTATTTTGCTATATACATAATGTTTTACAATAATTATACTTTGATAAAAATATGAAAATTTGTAACAAAATTGTATTATCAAAATTATTATTTTATTTAAAGTAATTGACAGGGTACGATTTAGGAAACCAGTGTGGCATAGATATCTCATACACTATGTTCTACAAAGATAGAAATATCTTTAAAACTAATAATATTCTTATTTTTTACGGCAGACCATTTAAACTAATGTAGTATCGCGGAATATATACTACTTAATAATTAAATGATGGTTTACTTACAAAGAATGTGGACTGATACAGATATTGATTGGACAGGAAACGATGGTTATTTAGCGTGAACTAATCGCAATAACGTACTATACTTTAGACAAATCGATAATTAATTTGCAACTCTCGTCCCAACGGATCCAACGCTCACTCTCTCACGCGGACCATACTCTCTCGACAACGCAACTCGCAGTCTCTAGCTTCTCGATTCACATTCTCTGACTTCTCCACTGACACTGACCGTGAATTTGTCTCTCTGTCTTAGCATCCCTTTTGTCCCTTTGTCTTAGTCTCGCCAGGCACGTGTTACGCAACCGCTCGTGGCCAGAGTCATGTAGGCCTTTTTTTCGCGAAACTCTTCAGCTAAAGGACCGACGACACATTAATTACGCTACATTTTGAAGCCTTTTTGTTCACGATACTACACTAATTAACGTATACTTCCATTTGCACAACAAAACGTATTGAGAACGCTAATAATAAGCAATTGAACCTACAAACTGAAATCATATAATACCGTTAATTTCGGTCCCTTTTATTGCGAATCTCAATGAACCTGAACAATTCTATCAATGCGTGTTATTCATGAACATGCGTATATAATTATCATATACGGAATTCATAGAGCAATTAATAACTTTACTTCATAGTTCAATATGTGCGCTTGCAATTAATGAATAATTACTTTATATAAAACTGAAGCATACACACATATATTGTTTGATTTTAATTTTATAAAATTTTGATTGAGATATTAACAAAATAAGCGAAACGTTAGTGGCAGAATCAAGCCTAACGTTTCTTACACAAGTGGACTTTTTAGCAGGTAAGAATCCGGCACTACCTTCTCCACCGCCCTGCGTCCCACCGCAGGGTGATGAGAAAGGTGTCTATGAAGATTTCCTCCGCGTTAAAAAAAGAAAAAAATCTCATAAAAGATATAACCTAACAAACACAAAGATGGCATCCTGCTGGGGATAGCCACCCACATGCTATATTTTTATTTTTATTTTTTTTTCCCTCATCACTAAGATATAATACTTTACCAAATGTCCTGCAGGACAAATTGTAAAAACCAAAATAAATTAAAAAAAAAAAAATTTTTTTTGCTCACGGGACACGGGTGCTTCGGGCAATATCTACGACGAATCGGGGAAGAGGCGACCGCGCGTTACCACCACTGCGACGCAAGTGTGGACTCGCCGCAGCACACGCTGGAACATTGCCCGGCGTGGGCAGCACCGCGACACTCTCTCACCGGGGAAATAGGATTCGATCTCTCGCTGCCGGCGATTTTTGAAGCGTTGCTGACGAGCGTGAGGTAAAGGAAGGCCGTAGCCTCCTTCTGCGAGCTAGTTATGCAGCGGAAGGAGGCAGCGGAGCAGGCTTCCCATCCCGAGAGGATCGGCCGACGAGGACGCGGCGGTGCCCGTGGACGCGCCTACACGAGGCGCGCGAAAGCCGCCGCGGCCTCCGAAGGGGATTGAAATTAGGTGCTGGACCCTTCAGCACCCGGGAGCCACCAAGCAGTCCGGTTGGGGATCCGGACGGCCCCAGAAAGAGGACGCGACGTGACATGGCAGCACACCACGCCATTTACGAATAGAATGTTGTGCGCGGGGGGGCCCGGTGTGTCGCCTCAGCGGTTCCCGGGCACCCCTCGATCGCAAGAGGGACGGTCATCGTGGAGGTTTTAGTCGGTTGGAGTCCAACACTACCACGGCGCTCTTCCCCCTAGAAGCGGCGGGTGTCCGTGCGAATTTCCTCGACGAAAAAAAAAGAAAAAAAATAAAAAGGGTAGAAACAACATTCGACTCGAAAATTAAAGATTTTTATAAATTGGATATGGTTTAGATCTTGTTAAAGCAACTTTTATCAGTGAGATCGGCCCTATTTCGGATGGTTGACTTCTTTTTATTTTGAAATTTATTTTATATATTTCAATTGTACTTAGGGTTAATTTTTTTGTTCGAAAGATACGATAAAGTGTGCAAGAGATAAGTATCGCTTGGAAATATGCCCCGACGTATGCGACGGAGCTACACTGTTGTCGTTAATGAAGAAAGCGTGGCGATAAGATCTTAATTTTCAAGTCACCAAAAATCCTTCTCGCAAACATCGTTTTTATGTAAAATGAAGCTATTTGCGTAATTTTAATCAAATCGGGCGTGGCAGGTTTTCGAAAATTTCGCTCGTGTTACTACATAAATTGCATAGCGCAGAATATGGAATTGACAAATATATAAATGCAGTAACAAATCAAAGGAGAAATATTTCTAATTGAATAAGTCAGACGTATGCATACGCATAAACGTTCGTCGCGAAAAATGAAAATCTGTCGTTTGCCAAGAATTACCACGAAACGAATAAAGAAAATAGCGAGCTTATGTTGCCTCCGCTTGAAGCTTAAACCCTTTTAACTGTAGCTAAGTTACATAAACTTGCGTTATACACATGCTACATCCAGGGGAAGGCAGAATGTACACGTTCGAGTAACTTGTTCTTGTGCCGCTTGACTGAATAACTGCGAGCTAGCTGTCAGAAACAGGTATCGACGTCAAACGATAGAAACCCAGTAAGAGTACCTATGGAGTAGTTGAGCGAAAATATTTGTGTTTTTCTTTAGTTCCATAAAATTTATCAAACGACCTGCATTCGTCCGACCGTAGTCGATACATTGCTTATAGACGACTGGCGACGGAACTTATATCCTGCTGTTCACGGTTCGAAGGATCACTCCCGCCTATCCCGAAGGATCTGTCTCATGTATCTGACAGATACGACTTCGGTTGTCACTGTCGTTTCTTGTTTTATTGAAGAATTACGTAGCCTGAAATATATCTCATAATTATTAAATAGCTTACTTTTACATGTAATTATATGTCTGATGCTTCTTTTCATATATATTTATTACCTATAAACCTTGCCTAAATAAATTTTTTACTTATTATTGCTAATAATCTTGCAATCATGTGCGATATCTTCTCTCACAATAAAGTATTGGCCAAATATTAACAACATATATAATTACTTCTGTTTTTTAGAATATAAGTGTAGCTTTTTTTCACTACGCTCATCTTTTATTTCAGTCCTTATATTTGTATATATGAAAAGATGCAAAAGCTTCATAAATATGTTTAAATTATCAGACTTTCAATAAGAAAATAAACAGTTTTAGGATATTATAATTATTTATTTTAAAACTTTTTTATATCCCAAAGATTATAAACATAATTTCGGTTAAGCTAACTTCTACGGAGACGGTGTCGCGTCTATCTCGATTAAAAATGAATCATCTATCCTAAAGTGTCGGAAGAGACGTCACACCTTCCTATTTCTGCATCCTATGCAGATATCGGAAGCAATTTATTTGGTCAGAGGAACACTTTACGTGTTCCTCATTAAATATCCCTTATCCTATCTATCTTAGTAGAAGATTATTTTTTCCCAAATTATGAAAAACTATGAACGTTTAATTGCTATTATAGTCGAAATAAACATGGAGAACAATTATAGAAGTAAAGTGTATTATCTCGAAAAAGATAATGATGATGCAATCTTAAAGGAATAAAATTCAAGACCCGAACAGTATTAAGTCACTCGTGCCAAAATTCGACCCAAGAGACATTTATTACTTCTATTGTATTGTTTTACATTTAATAAAAGCATACGTGGAATGGGCTATGGCTAAAGCCTTGTGCTTCATATCATTTTATAGAACAAGTTCAACAACAAGATTCAAAAGGAAAAAATATTTCATGCCTTCCAGTAAAATATTTCATGGTTAACACATAACCTTGATAATAATGATCTTTTATGGTTAATATTTTCTGATTTAATCAAATCATAATTATTTTAATAATATTTATATTAAAATATTCTGTGGCATAAGCAATTTTATGTCTTTCTATATGGAGTAACGAGATGCAACAACCAACACATTAAGAATTGTGATTCTATTTAAATAGACGTAATTGACCTTTGCATACCCTCTGCGCATGACCTTCATATGTCCATCTATAAAAAAGTTAATAACACTAAATCGTATCTCTATCTCGCGTGCTTCCTCATTAATATCACGCTATTTACATTTTTTTTTTTTTTTTACTGTGAAATGTAAACATATTTTAAATAATATCAATGTAAGAGCTAATGGGACCTCAACATCATTTTTCATTTTGAGTTGCAATTCGTAGTTCTTTTGGCAAGTTTGTCCCTTACAAAATCTTGACAAATTTCTCCTTCGATATTCAATCTCAAAGGCAATTTTATACGGACTTTCTTTGTAAATCGCCACCAATGCAGAGATGTAGAAATCTGCTGTCTTTCCCAAAAATTCAGACACCTTATATATTGGATTTCATGTAAATTATATTGCAAGCAAACAATTACTATTTATTCCAATCTGAATACAAAATGATAAAACGTTCAAAAGGATAGAATATTTCATACCTTCCAGTATAATATTTCATAGTTAATACATAACCTTAATAGTAACGATTTTCTATGGTTAATATTTTCTACTTTAATCTAATTTCTGAGCCCGTCGCGTAATGCATCATGAAATCAACGTAACATTTTTTTTAATATTTCATTTTCTATGTAATATTTGTATTTTTCTTATCGACTTTTGCAGAAGTTACGCTGTTTCATTTTCGTACGAAATTAATAACACAACACCATCAACGTACATAGTTATTGGCACATTAATTATAGCGGGAAGGTGCGTTGCAAAAATTTGGTATAAAATATATTCTAGAACGCTGCTGATTACTTACTTATTTATTTACCTTGCGGATATTGAACCCCTTCACACGGATAGAAATCACAGCTTTCGATACAAGGTGTTAAGCAATATATGGAGTCAATTCTAAACACCGAAATAAACGCTAAATTTAATACGTGAAAATGTTGGTTGAAATTACAATTAGTTTTCAATTTCGAAGCAATTAAATTCTGTGATAGAAATTTGTATAAGTAAACAAATCACAAAAACGTTCAGAACCATACTGCAGTTTCACTTACTTAACAGAGTCCGCGCTTGGCTAAATCGCTACGCGTCCTGCTACCTGCCTTTTTGCCGAAATTTACAAAAGTTACTTGTTAGGTCAGTGAGACCGGCGAGCCTTTCCCCTTTATTTTACTCGCAGTTACTGTTTCTCATTCCGACTTTCAACACACTTCTGAAACTAAATTCACACGGACAAATATAAAAATCACGTCTACACTGACAGACAATTGTCGGCAAACATGCGTCGTCTGGGGAAAAGCCTCGAAAAATGCATGCCCGCGGACGAGTATTTTACTTTCCATTGGAATTGCTATTGAAGGGAAGAAAGGCGAAAGTAGAAAATGTGAAAATACATGGAAATTTTACGTCGTAAAGAATTTTTTGGAAATCAAACAAAGGTCAATTTCATTTTTCTTGGTAGAACTATATACTTTTTAACGTATTCTTTATAAAAAGTTGTTAACCTATGTATATATGTTGGAAAATCACTACTATCAAGGAAACAAATTTTTGGAAAAGTTGAAAAACATAAATATATGTGTAGTATTTTATAGCAGACAATTTTTTCCTTATTATAATAACTATTTAATATTTATATTAGCTATTTGTATTTATATGACTTCCGATTTTAAACCTATATATTTATTGTTTGAAAGTTCTGATTTGAAAGTTTATTAAAATATAAATAAATAAATATCAAAAAATATCAAGTATATGCCACAATTAACAGCAATCCTTTAAATTTAATTTCTTGCGAATTTGTACCATTTATTCGCCAGTAGAGCGGTCGATTCTGAACAAAAATTTTAGTAAAGGATTAAACTCCTTACATGCGAAATATATTTGGATAATGTAACATTCGGATAATAAAGAATTCGAATACCAAATTGTATTCCGAACAGTTTCAAGTTGAAGGTGTTATTAATTTTCGTTGTACTTCCGAAAGACACCAGTGGCTGATCGAGACGAATCTTGTTCGGTATTATAGAGTGAAATAGTAGATTCGAAAAATACAGATCCCTATATACGAGGTGATCAATTATTTCACGGCATAATACCGTTACCAGAGCAGTTAGGGAAAAGTATCAAGGGAGAAAGATGAATGGTTATGGACAGAGTACGATATTCGCAGAACCATGTTCTTTTTAGAATTATATGTAATGGCGCGTGTGCAATCAACTATTGCATTATTTTCTTTATATGGAAATTTACATTTCTTTTTACATAGATAGATTCCCCTTGTTATTTTGTGTAAAAGGATATTGGGCTACAATGGTAAAAAATTTAGAGATATTGAAAAAGAATATCTTTATTGAAGATACTGAAACACTGTAAATCTGCCATTACACTGTAAACTTTCCAGACAACGCTTCTCAACTGTTTTCATAACCGAGTTAAGGTAATCTCTGGTTATTATTGTACATCGTAGTATTAACCGTTCCTTTACATTCTCTACAGAATTTATAGGATTTGAATAAATCCTATCTTTTAAATAACGAATACGTATCTGCTATTGTTTCGACCACGTACATCGATATCGACAAGTACAAAATTGCCATGAAGCGTTTGAATAACTTCTTCTTCACATCTTCAATAAACACTTTTTTTTTTAATATTTCGATAACTAGTAAATCTTTTACCAGTAATTTTTTTACGTAAAATGACGAAAGGACGCTGTCATGCATTTCCGCAAAAAAAGTAATGCAATTGTTGATTGCACATGCATCATTGCGCTTCTAAAAAAACATGGTCCTACAAATGTAATACTCTTTGATGCAGTCATCTTTCTCCACTGACGTTTTCGCTAACTACTCTGGTAATGGAGTTATAAGTTGAAACAATTGCGTGAAACTAAACGCAATGTTCAGTAATTCAGACATTGTCGAAACAGGTCATAGGTTTTCAAATAGCTACGCTTTTCGAGTATTCTTTTTTTTTTTAATTTTAATTTGTGCTTTATAATTTGCCCAGCAAAATATTTGGTAAATTTTTCTAACTTTATTGCTGAATAACTTGTGAATGGCTACCCTCAGCGGGATACCATCTTCCAATTTGTCTATTTTATTTTTAGTCTTCTTTGCGGGTATGTCGACAGCTTTGTTGGGCCGATTCGCTAAAGGAAAAAGCTAGACGCAATTATTGATGAATCGCCGTAATAACAAACATAAAGTTTCTATATTCTTCATTTTATTGTTATGAGATTGTTTTAACTGGACTGTCCAGGTTCTTACTATCAAAAAGCATACAGTAGAGCCTTTCTTATCTGAACTAATAGGGAAACAACACTATTGGGATAATGGAATTTTCGGATACTAAAACAATCACTTTTCTCATATGAAATTCTTAGAGATTCTTCACGACCAGTATTTTTTTGGCTGCTAATTGGCGTAATTTTTTCGATGTGGGTAATTGCATAGAGTTACATTCTTTTTGTACTTTGAACCATTCAAGTGCTTTACGAATGCTTCGGCTTGAAAAGGCACCTCCTCGGCTAGTACTTTGTTTACCTTTTTCATTTTTGTAAAATCGTTATTATTATCGTCTTTATCGCGACGAGACCATCTCATTGCATCGGTATATTTAACGTTTTTCCACTATTGCCAACGACTAAGGAATCTCGACGTGCTTTAGATAATTTTCAATATCGTGCTTTGTCTTTTAATGTGTGCGATTGTGGTTTTTCCAGCATCGTGTATTTCTGTTAATTCTGTCGCATTAACACCACTTTCGAGTTTTATTAATTATAACGTATTTTGTTTCAATACTTGGAAGGCCATTAGTTTCATATTAAATTCTTATTAATTTTAATTCTTATCTCAAAAAGTAAGCTCTTTGAAATATTTTTTCGAATAATGCATAGTTTCGAAGATATCTGCGTTGGTCGATTAGAATGAAACACCTTGTACAACTCTAGTTTAGATGGTGGACATCGATGTAATAGTAAGCACATGTGACCAATGTTACCATTTTCCAAGTTCTAGCGCGCGGGGGCATAAAAAATAAGTAAGGACCTACGTTTTCGGAACGAATGATTTTTCGCAGCCAAGATTTCATATTTCAGATAAGATTTCTATTATCTTGTTCAATGATGCCCACCACATTCAATCCCGATCTATCGCTGGTGCCATTCGAAAAAATATTCTTAGTTTTGTAACCAAGAATGTATTAGTTAATTAGTAAGAAGAACCAATAAATTTAATCATTTTCAATCTTTTTTACTGTACTGGCAAAGCTTCTTTTATTATACTTCTCCCACTATAAAGTTTTCGTAAATAATGCCTGATACTATCGCTGAAAATAACCGAAATGTTTTTACATTACATATCGGGTGGACGTTTAATTTAAAACAAAATTATCTGCAAATCCAAAACACTAAAAGGTTTCCGTGGATATTTAAAGATTTCTCAGATTACGAAACCCACAATTTATTTTAAATATATAATTTTCTATTTGCAAATATAGCAAATTCAATGCTTTTAATAATACATATTTTATAATTTCCTTGTTTACGAAATAGTCATTGTTTGGAAAACGGAATGAATCGGTAAAAAGAAATACTGCAAATGAAGCACATTTTTATCTCTGTTTTACGCTGTATGAAACGATGCAATTGTACCCACTACAGTAAATTTCATCTCTTCTAAACCATTTTATACGAAAGCTTCAATGAGCAATATTCGTAAATTTAACAGGTTTGTTAATTGATAAGAGACATTTATTGAGAACGATTTAATGAAGCGAATATCCTGGAATGCCTTGTACTGTAAACTTTCTGTAATTCCATTGCACTCTGTACATATAAATAATCTCATTTCATACACGATACATGATTGTGATGAACCAAAAATGTTCCTCACCTGAGTTATCTAGATTACTTTAGCTACATAAAAAGACACTTAAAGTACAAAAGTTGGTAACGGAATATACATAGTTCCGAAAGGTCTGGGTGGCCGATCGACACGAAATTTGAGAGTTGGTAGAGAGAAGGGAGGGGATGGATGCCGAATAGTAAAATTTTAGCTTCGGGTATTTTCCGAGATATTAATAAAAAATGCTCAGTACTCTACATTCAATTCTGCCTATACACATGTTACTAATACATCCATGTGCGTTGCAGTACTCGTCGTCGATGATCATCGAATAACCGGTCATACGATAGCGATATTGGCCTCGTTGTCAGTATATATATAATAATTTATTATAACTTTGAGTAGAGAGGGTTAATGTTCCCTTAAATTCTTTGTCTCCATAAATAATTAATAAATAACACCATATATAAACAACAAATTTAACACACGCATTGTGTTACGCCACGAGGTTTACTATAGGCCGTAAACCTAACCGTCGCTCGCGGTCCTACAGTGTCGCAGACAGATCGTCCTATCTGCCCGACGGAAAATATACAATGTAACGACGAACGCATATTTGTCATCAAGCGTCGAGTTCCAGAAACGTCGATTTGCTGGTGTGACCCGAGCGTAGCGGGAGTCGTCTTCCAGAGAAGACAAAGAAATGATCGAAGGGCAGTCTCGTTTGAAGATTCAAACGATATACATCGAGAGGTCTGACGATTGAAATTAAAGTCGATTAGTCTAACGGATTCATCGAGAGATATCGTAACGTCGGGTCGAGTTTCTGTAACACATTAACTGTATTTATCGTTAAATAATTTGTGACGTTTTTTATTATATTCATTGTTAAATATACAAGCTACATTAACCCTGTTAATTCAGTGTTAAATTCATTGAACTACCTCTGTTATCTTAACCGAAACAGAGGAGCGACTAATTCGCGGCGTCGATTATACGAATCGTAGCGAGAATTTACGCCTCTCGCTGACGCGTCCAGTTTGTTCACAGAAAAATTGTAACGAAAATAGCAGTCGTTTTATATTACAGTAAATGTTCGATATAACCTCTGTTTTCTTGTAAACAAAGTACACGATCAGCACGATACATACATACAGCATTGTACGCACTAACACCCAAAAAATATTACATGGTAGTATTAGTAACTCAATACTAGGTTTATATTAGTGTAAGTAATAATATGTCACTCGCTGATACATTTTAGAATTACAGTAGTTCGTTTATCCGAACCAGTCGGGCAATAAAATTTTTGGAAAATAGAGGCTCACTTGCTACCCCCACCATCTGCTGCTATGAGTTTCGATAATATAGGTTGATGTTCGGATAATTGAAGTTGAACAACAATTTCGACGCAAATTGTGTTAAACTGTATGTCAGCTTAGACAAAACACAGGGCGTTCGTATAACTGAAAGTACGTTCCAGCGTAGTTTGGACAATATACACTCAATTACGAGCTTATACAGGGTGCCCCAGTATTGATGGTGCAACTATCAGTGCAACTAACTATTGATGGTGAAAATATTGAATCTTTTATTATTAACATCTTTTTCATTTGGAGCTTCGTTTTCTACGAGTAATAATAAAGCATGTAATTCCTAAGAGTTACTTTATTAATGCAAAAATTGTTGAAAATGCTGCATACACTCTGTTCTTAGTTCTTCGAACTCCAAAATGATCCTCGCTTTTAATTGCGAAAGACTTGCGTTACCTTCGGAATAAATTTTTCCTTTAACCCCTTGGCCTGCACGCTATCTGCTGATCGCGCGAGCCATAGTAAGCAAGAAGTTTGGTCACGCGCCGTGCCATTCATCCGTTCAGCCGTGTGCCCGAACTGGCGCAAAATGTATTCTTCTTGCGACATGTATATTTAGGGGCTACAGAAGGAATTGTGAAATAATAAACAACGTTTGAGGATAAATAGTGTTTTTAAGACGTCTAGGGCGTAATCATGATCAATAGATCAGTTAACAAAAACAATTTATTATTTCAAAGTGGATAATGAATCATTAGCAATTTGTAAATTACCACGAGTCAGACTCGTGGGTTCCATTTGTGGCACAAATTCTTTACCACGAGTCTCGCTCGTGGTTATAGATAAAATCGTGGTCCATAGATAAAAATCAAGGGGTGACAAATCCTAAAGTGATCACAGAGCCCAAGTACCATCACGGCCAATGCAACATTCGTATCGTTCATTTAACGAATTTTGACTTGTTGTGAAAAATGCGGTGGAGCTCCATCGCGTTGCAAAATGAAATTTATGCCAGACATATTAAGTTTATGCCAGAAGTTTAAATACTCTGCTCCGTTTAAAGCACTTGGGAATAAACGAGGTCCTACAATTTCATTCCCGATTATCCCTGCCCAGATGTTTACGCTCCATGTTTCTTGAGAATGTGTTTCCGCGATGATATGCGGATTTGTAGTCGACCACCAACGTGTATTGCGCACGTTGAAAATTTTCCTTCATCTGCCCATAAAACACGCGAGAAAAAATGTGAATCAGTATAATTTTGCTCAAGCATCGAATGAGACAAAGTTTTCCTTAGGTCAAAATCACGAGACATTAGTTCTTGCGCTATTATAAGGATGCATCTTACTATCTTTTAAAATGCGACAGACTGTCGATTTACTAATACCATGTTGTGCAGGCAGGTTTCTTGTACTGATCCGAGGATTATGTACTACACTTTTCATAATCGTTTCTTCTGCGAATACGTTTCCGACCGAAACGAGAATATTCCATAAGACTGTGCTCTATTCTTTGAATCACACCTCTATCTTGATAACGTCGAGTGGGACATTTTTCACGATGCAAACAAGCGGCGGCAGACGCGTTACCATCCAACGCAAGAAGCATGTCCACGTGTTCTCGATTACTGTATCTCATCGTTATGACGAACCGATAGAAACTAACAGTCGGAACCAAAAGATAATAATAAGGCAGATTCGATGACAACAGGCTATAACGTATGCGATAGCAAGTGTACATGATATCGTGTTAATATGTTTCTACAATAATGGATAAAGTAAAGTCAAGTGCATGCGTAATCGGAGGAAATTCAAAGTCAATTTTCTCGAAAACAGTCTCCAACGAAAAAGATTTATTCCATATTTTCCACTTATTTTCTCGTATGCAATCGCCCTCTCCATGGTTGTACCATCAATATAACTGACGGTAAGTAAACATTGGTACGTATAAACAAGGCTCGAATAAAGGAACTTCTACTCTGCTTACGTTTCAGAAAAAGAGAATTACTAGAACTTGTAGTTCTAGAAAAAGAGCAGAATGCTGTTACGGATGGTGGTTGCAATTTGAACAGACGTCAAAATAAAGTTTACTGTAAACTTGGCACAAAGTTTGTAAAAATATCATGTAATATGCTTATTGAATTTACCGTAAAGTCCTCTGCAGTCTCACGAGGAAGATAGATCTATTTATGTTGCACAAGGTGAGCTTGCCTTCGCAAAATTTTGTTATCATTATTTGTAGTGTACTCAACACCATTTAAGCTCGGTTCGGAAAATTTATTGTCGAATGCCGCGAAATGGCAAGCAAATAGTGTCACGTTACGCGGAACAATCTGTATATATGCACAATTGATATTCGTTAGAATATTGTGTTGTGTAAGAAGTCCGCTTTTTCTGCCAATTTCTTTTATAAAGTATATTTGATCGACGAGCTTTTGCCGTCTTTCTGCTAACTTATATTGGGTTGTTCCAAAAGTTTCGTTTTATAAGGAAATAATAGATGCACATTTGTTGTTCTATATAAGTATAATTCATATAATAGAAGAAAATACGTAATTCAATGAAATAATATAAAACGAAAAACGTTCTATTACTTTCTTATAAAATGAAAGAATCTTTCGGGGCAACTTAATATATTTCCTTGCATTGTAAATTTCCATTTTATGTTGAAAGAATCCAGATTACGCGACAATCTCCGTTTTAAAACTATTTAATCCACTTTCAAATGGCACGTTCACTAATAGCAGCATCACCATAAACGCTACAAACACTCTTTTTCCAACTTCCTCCGCATCTTTTTGCTTTTTTTGCTATCAAGACTGAAAGAAAAGATTGAGACTGATTGAAGGCACAGGTAAGAGTTGTACGTCCAGTCACTCTAATGGCATTCAAACCTCTGCAAAAGAATGTAGCGTTATATGGAGGAAGGCGATATGCAATTTGAGCGATGTTGAAATAAAGTGTACTGTACTGCTAGTATTGGGTTAATTAAAACAGAGTATACGTTTATGAGTATTATCTTCATTTGTAGTACACTCGACAGCATGAAAAGACTTTTTGTTACGTGTCCGGAAATTGCAGGAAATACGATACAACGTTGTACGCTCAGTATAGAAAGAGAATCATAATGTAAGATATTTTATTTTAAGTGAATGAAGTCTATTCTTAGAAATTTAGGTTAGAAAACTGTAATAAGCTGAAGTAGTTAAAAGCATACACGGATATTAGCGTCGATAGTATGCATATGTAACCGATTAGATGATAAAACGTATCTATCTATGACAGCGGTTTCAAGCGTTAAGCGATATAGTTTCTGTGGCGTGGTGGCAGCATCGCTGACTCCTTATCACCAGTGCGTTCAATGCATAAAGCGTAAAGTTCGTATCTCATGCATACATTCATAGAGGTAGTGGAAAGTGCTGTGGCAGGAGGACCGAGGCGAAAGTCATAACTTACGGTGCTCCATCGTTCGTGTCGTTCTCTCCTCTATCCTCTCTTTTTCGCCTGCGAAGTATCGAAATACCCGCGAAATCACCGAAGGGTGACTGAGGCACGTATGACGGCCAGCCGTGGCTTTTGATATGCCGTTGAAACGAGCACGAACCGCTCAAAATTCCATTTCCCCGAGAGAATTCATTCTCTCCCTTGAGTTCATTGAAAAATAGCCCACTTACCACGCTTCGCGGCCTCTTGTTACCATAAATCAATCGCGTCTTTCCGATTCTTCACTCTCCGTCTTTCGCCCTCTCCCATTATTTGCATCTATTTCTCCTGCGATTTTTCTATTTTTCTAAAAGCTAATGTCTGCTGGAATACAAAATATGCATAGCGATTCCATTCGTATCCTAATTACCTATGATTTAAAAGAGCCTTCTTTATCCGAACTGATAGAGAGACAAATCCTCTCGGATAATGGAATTTATCAAGGTATTAATATATAATAATCACTTTTCCGATATGACATTTCATTTATTCAAACACAGATTGAGATTAACCGATAGATCTCTTAAATATTTATGCATCTCGTATCCCTTTGGCTGTCCAGTCACATAATCTTTTCAACATAAGTAACTAAAACGTACAGTTACATTCTTTTTGTACGACAAGGCACCTCTCCATTGCTACTTTCGTTTGCTGTTTCCAGTTTTGTGAAATCGTTCTTATTATATATATCAAGGTGCCAGCATCTGTGCAATCTACGTGCTCTAGATAATTTTCAATATCACGTTTCTGCTTTTTGATGTATATAACTCTGGCTTTTCCAGCATCGTGTACTTTTGCTAATTCTGTTGTACTTGCACCACTTTCCAATTTTCTAATTACGTCGTATTTTGTTTCCATAGCTAGAAGGCTATTAGTTTCATACTAAATTCTTATAATTGGAGTTCATTCGATCGAATAAAAGGAACAATACATTGTATATACACTATTGCGCCAAAATTGCAGTAATAAAATATGTACTTATTTGAAATGGGAAAGACATCCGTTACTGGGAAACATTACGTTCGGATCATAGAACCCGGATAAATACTTCTCGGACTAAATATTTATATGTATAATCTGTACAAAACTGAATCCCGCAATGTTAAAAATCATTCTACTATAACCATCGCAGTATATTTTGTTGTTTACTTGATTTTCGAACCAAGATTTGATAACGATAATGTTAAAATCACTGAACGAAGGTCTGATGACCATAAAGCCACAGTGAAAATTTAATAATGCAGATTCACAAAGCGTTCTATTTACTATCTAATTTTTTACCGCTTTAGAAGTATCGAATATAATGCAGCAACGATTTCGAATATCGCAGCAATCGCGAGTTTTAAATAAATAGAGTTGAAGAGAACAAGATGAATAATGCTCATAAAACAGGCTCAAGTTCTTTCGTCTTTATTTCTTAACCCTGGAAAATCACTCTTCTAGTCAGCACGTAACTAGTCATAGGGCGCATTTGCAAGATACAGTGCCACATAAACGAGAAAAAGCGACGTAATTAGCCTCTTTCGGCCAAATTGTGAAGATAAATGAATAATATTTCTATAATTTATCGAGGAGTGTGTCTGCAACATTTTCATAGTGATAACTCGAAAAATACGTGTTTTGAGGTCAGGTTTACTCAGTAAATCTTATGATTTACCAACCAATGCCGATATAAGTCCAAAATACTATGAAATCAATATTTCTTTCGTACATTTAGTGAAATTAATTGGTAAATCTTAACATTTTCTGCTAAGCTGCAGCCAATATCAAAAGTTTTATGTAGAGACATGAAATCGCATGTATTATTGCAATAAAACGAGTGTAAAGGAAAGATTCTATACTATACGGTTCTCTAATATGAGATCCTAGCTACCTTTGGTACAGAACTCTCGAATGTCCTGTAGCGAAGCTGTTTTGTCGCGTAATAATCCGTTTACCAGTTGTTTCCTCCGCACATAGTCGTTTAAATCAATTAAGTGTCTTGGTAGAGTATATCGTGCAATACGTTGTAGAAAGTTTTCTTCGGGTGATTCGACAAAGTTACAAATAGTTTCAAGATGCTAAGTGAATAATCATTTTCATAAATACTGCCGTATAGTGCATGCAAGTTCAAGATTTACTGCTTTTGTTTATTATTAAATAATGAAGTCTTGAACTTGAAGCTATTTAATAGCCATCGTGTTATTGTTGAAAATACATATACGATACCATTTGAAAAACCTAATGTCGTCTTAATATCTCAAAAAATATAAGGAATTAAAGAACCAACTTTTAGTCGGCTGATGTTCAAGTCTCTCAAATACATTCGAATATAGCGAGTTACTTCTTATTGACTCAAAAATTTACAATTTTATTAACAAATACTTTCGCCCACGCCTTTACTATTACTATTGTTTACTAACATTATTAAAAATAATGGTAATATTTAAGTCCACCAAACAGTCTTCATATATATGTCTGTATATAGATGAAGAATGTTCTAATACGTGCTTAATTACGTGTGTTAAACTTACTTCAAGTATGGAAAAATTATTTTTACTCGTTTTAAAGCACACGTTTGTTTTATAAACTAGGATACTGTATGTAGGTATCAGATCGTCATTCTGCAATCTCACAAATTTCCGTTAAATTTGTAAAAAAGTTGTAAACAGTTTTCATTATAGATGTACATGGTGTTCATAAATATTTGTTTCGAGAAACGAACGATCTGGGTCGATCAAAGGAGGATGGTAACAAATAGTAGTACACTGTGAAGTAAAGAAAAAAACAGAATGCAACAACTCTTCGTTATGTGTAAAATATTATATTTTGCTTTACTAGGTAGGTCACAGTACAATTACAAACATATTTCTTCGAATAGGTACACCGCTATTTGTTATCATAGTTTATTGCTTTCTAGAAATGTTCAAAAATATTTTTGTCAATTATTTTTGTCGTACAATATAAACATCAACTTTTATCTATAAAATGGCATTTGAATTTTTGAGTTTCATCCCATTTGTTACAAAGTTACGATCGTTTGAATTTAAGGATTATCAAATTTTTGCTTTATTCACTTCATACTCCAACTTTTTTACAACTTTCCCATCATATCATACCGATAAAAGATTGTACTTTTGCAATTTCTTGGAACATGTAGAATGATGTGATATAAATATTTTTGGTGCCTTTTACTTTCACCACCCTCCTTCATTACTGCAACCATTAAGAAAGAAAAAAGAACTGTCAAAACGACCATTGATTCTGATTGACGATAACTTCTTTCACAGGAACGAATTAAGAATATAATGGACTGATTCGAATTAATCATTGAAAATTGAGGGTACCGTGGACTGATTAAGATTTGGCATTGAATAATGGAGTAGCTCTTGAAACTTTGGAAGGTAACATCAGTCAACAACCCATTACTTCAACTATTCATTTATTCGCTTGTCAATCTTTTAAAAAAAGTCTCGTTATAAAGGTCTATATGCATCGTTATCTCTTAATTGCATTTTACGCTTGATTGCTCATACACGAGTACTCGTTGCAGCTGCAAATTTTACTGTAATTTTCGGTAACGTCGATAGTACGAAACGCTTTCTTCAATCGGTGACTATTAATTTAATTTTAATTTCTTATTTTAAGCCTAGCAGTATATGGTTTTTATTTTCTACCATGTAAAATATGCATTGTATGTATATTAGTATTACATATTAAAAATTTATGTGCAGAATTCCGGTAATATCCGTTTTTCAAAACGAACATAATGCATACAAATTATTATTTCTCGCCGATTTTTAATACATTTGAAATTGGAAAGCTTTTTAAAATCAAGCTGACGTGGTAAAACTTATCGATTTGTTCAATTTAACCAGACATTTAATTTAAATTCATCCAGTAGTATAATTTTCTGAAATTTATATTACTTTGAGTTGTACTATTTCATGTAAGGTAATATGGTGAGTTATGTTCGTGTGCTATCTCGAAATGATAGTTTTTATGTTATCTACTTATAGAGGGTATTAATATAAAATAATTTATTACAACATTTTCTCGATTTACTACTTTTGCAGCAAAAATATAATATAAAATAGAGTTATTAAAAAATTAATATATATAAAATCGCAGCGAAAAATTAAGAAATCGTTTTATTTATAGCCTTCCTAGTTTAGAATCAGATATTCAAAATAATAGTTCTTTTATGCATTATTTAGGAAAAAGTCATGAATAAAAAGTTAATTTTTATTTAAATAACAGCCAGTTATCAATAAATTTTATCAAAGAAATTTCTCAAAAAATAAAGTGATTAAAAGATATTAATTTTTAATCTACCTTGTTATAAATAACCGACATGAATGACTGAATAAAATTTCTTTTGCCTACCAATAATTATTATCCATGGCCAGAATTTTATTTCGATTACCGACAATGAAATTGGTTATTCGGTTATCTATGGCGACAACAATTTTTTCTGGTTATGCCGACTATCATCGGTTGTTACTGACATTAACTAATACTCTTAATTACACTCAATATCAAAATACTTCATTATACATCTTATATATCTTACCAAGTAAAAAAGCGGCAGTTCCACTACAATTTCCATGCAACTTATTCGCACAGATGAAACACCTCCCTGACGTTGATATATTTATTTGATAAAATAAGCTAATTAGTTTCTGAATAATTAATAATTAATTCGCCTATGTGATCAAAGCCCAATCAGTTGTAGTATCATTTCGCTGTCTCTATAAACGGTTCCACCTTGAGTCATATGTTTCCGTGTCTAATCAGTAATCGGTTTGGATGTGAATCCGGTCTCTGAAACCGAACCAGGATGGCCCTCGAATCTTTCATTCTTTTTCTCTTAAGTTATTCCGTTCTAAATTTTCCTGCTTGGACGATTGCTGTTCCTCTAGCTCGCTGATCGATCCAATTCACGAATCACTCCTTTCGTAAATCTTTTCCTATTACAGATATCTGTTAAAAAGTTCCTATTTCCTTTCCTTCCTGCTGTCATTACCCCGTTGTTTCCCTCTCTTCGTTTGTATCTAATTTCCGCCTTGGGAAAACTAATCGTGTTCACTCCTTTCGGCATGGAACCTATGTTCATTATAATCTTACTGGTATAGAGACTTTTTTTGTTTGGTAGATGCATTTATTTACAGTGATTGAAACAAGAAACTATGACTATTTAATCAGAGCTATTTCTTAATGCAGCAATGTAATACAGGTGTATAACAACTAAATTTGTACAGCTATGCAACTTCTGAGTGACAACTCACGACTCACAACAATCGACAACTCGCAACACACTCGCAACTAACTGCGTTGTACAATAGTTTGTACTCCTAGCGAGTTTTTCTTGTGATTTTTCCACGATACTACTGTGGGAAAGTATAGTGTTAGTAGGTTTGGTAACAGTATGATTTGTTTCAATATCGTTCACGTCAACACACAATCAGGTATGATGCTCCGTCAGTCTATATGCACGCAGTCACCATTCGTCACACTCACTATTCTCGTCACAACGGTTCCAACGCTCTTTTTCACGCTGACCATCCTCCTTGACAACGCGGACAACACTTACCCCTCAACTGCCTAACGGCTACCATGGCTCCGGTATACTCGGCACGCCCATGTTCCACAGACGTGGATGACCCAAGGTCAAGTAGACCTTCTGAATTACCTGGCGTTTTCCCCGATACTGCACTACGCTAGTGTTTCGTTCACTCGCGGAGAGACGCGATCGCGAGGAAGCACGTCAACGGCAGTCGTAAAATCCCGTTACGATTAGACAATCGACGTCGCGAAATGATCGATCCCCTATTTCGGTTAGGATAATAGAGGTAGTTAAATCGAATATGACACTGATATAACAAATTATAAGTTACAGTTTATTCCAACAACTTTGTAACGAATATAGTTACACTGGTGCGTATGTATAAGTAAAGTAGGTGACTGATCTAAAGGTGAAAACCCGGTCAAAGGTGTTGACGGTGTGAGGATGCTGTGGCGGAGGAAAGCTCAGGATGGGTGTGTCTAGCGCACGGAACCATCGGATTTGTTGATGACAATTTTGGCTAGAAAAGTGAGGGCAATAGACATTGCTTCTGATTGGATAATAGACGGCTGGTGGACTAGGAAGCGTCTTAGCCGCCCTCGAGAGATAGTCGCCAACGGAAGATACTGAACGTGAGAGAAACCAACTTTTCCGTATCTTCCCCGTATCTTCCCGTAGTAGACAATAAACTATTCGGTGAAAGAATATTTGGTCGATCTGAAGGACCTTAAATAGAAAATGCCTGGGATTTATGGAGGGTACTTGAGACTATCGAGGGTACGCGGTAAGGATGCGAAGACATCTGGTTGCCATCCTGCCCGCGACGTGTGGCCCGGTCTAGGCAGAGAGTCGGCCGACGTAACAACTAGCGTAATCGCTTTTCGAGACTATTGTAATTATATATTCTTCTCCAAGTAATGTGCATTTTGTACATCTTACGCATATCCGTGATATAGTCTGCTTTGTCCTCTTCGTTCATTTCTTTGTCTAATACTTTTTCTTTAACCCTGCCTGTATCTTCTGCATTTTTTAATTACTTTCCCTAACCGTCTTTACCTCTACTTTTATCGGTTAGCTCTTTTACTATCCATTATTGCGTATTTTCCGTGTCTTAGCCGATGGAGCTTCTTCGATTCCTCGTGGCGTCGCTTCGTTTTTCCTTGTTTCTCCTTGGTGTCTCGTCCGGATATTCTTTCCTCCTCCAATTGCCTTATCCTCTCATTATTTCTTTGCTAATCGGCCGTTTTCGCGTTGTGTACTTTCGCTATTCCAACTTCCACTCGTCTCTTTTCTTCGACTTTTCTGTTTCCTATCTTTTTCTCCTTTGTTTTCTTTAGTCTCTTCGATAATTTGTATTTTCCGATTCTCTCTTCTCCAACAGCATTTTTCACAGGAGATCTATCTTCCTTTAGCCCTTTCAGCAGGTTTTCGATCAAGACGTCAGATTTATTTCTTATTAACGCTTTTATTTCGTCTATTATTTTTTCATTCGACTCATTCCTTCTTCCTGAAACGACATTTTCCACTTTTAAACTTTCAAACATTTCTATATAACGCACTTTCTTATCTGAACTATCTGTTTTCTAGCTATTCACGATCGCTATTTTTTTCCCCATTATCTAAATCTGAAACCTTAATTTAGATTTATCACTAATCGTATCACTAGACACGGGAGAATTAAAAGATAGCTTTCTCTTTATTCCGCGTTCTTCGTCCAAGCTTCGTCCGCTCGAGACAGCGTTCCAAACGACTCTCCCACAAACAATCGTCGAATCATGTTAAAAACTGACTTTTCGGATTTCGAGTTTATGATCTATCGTTAAGGGTTTGAGAAGTGCGTGCGAAAATCTGAAAATTCTAACTGTACAAATTAATCAACAATAGGAAATCAACAGAAAAACATACTACTCAAAAATACCTGTGGCGTATAATTCCACCATAAACCGCCCCAATAAAAGCCTATCAATATACGGTGACTATAGCAATATTCGACACCTTACAACATAACGTGTCCGAGATATTGTATTTCTGTAAATGTCTGTTTATAATAGCACAAAAGAATCGATTGTAATTTTTAATGTGTTACATTCTAGTTCGATATTTATACACATATTCTTTTAAATAACGGATAAAAAATATGTGCATTAAATGAATCGAGTAGAAAGGACTGCAAAAAGATCACCTAGAAAAACGCACTTTAGCACACTAAGAAACGCAATAAATTTTTTACTATTATAAACACTATTACAAACATATACATGTTTAGTAAGCGATTTAGTAAGCGAGAACGACAACTGTCTACAGAAGATGTCTACTATTATGTCGCGATATCAGTGAAGTCAAAGATACACATTGTAATATACAAAATTCAGTGCGATCTTAATTTTTTGATCAGAAAAAATTTATCAGAAATTTTTTATATCGTAATTTGTAGCCGGCTAGAAGCTGACTCATCTTTGTTTGAATCCTCTTTTTTTTTTCTTCTTTTTTTTTGTCAGATTACCAGAAATCCCTGAAAAATCGTGGCAACAGCCATAGCGCACGCTCTGTGAAATCCCAACTTCTGCAATCACTTTGCTGTTAAGCTACATCACAAAATAAAGAAATAAAGAAATACAGTAGCTGTTTGAATCGAGACCCTGGTGATACGTCGCAGGTTGCTGCATGCAGCAAGGGGATTGCAGTGGTGATCCAGTGGAGAATCTATGGAACGACGATTTCTTCTTTTCAGATGGCTTCGTTTTATTGCACGCAATAAAGAACGCACAGGGGCAGAGTTTGCATCTCCTAAAGGGACCAAATTCTGCAAAAGATGATACTTATAGCAAAATACTGACATTCGCGGACGATACGGCTGTGCTAGTTGGGCACACTGATCCAGAAACAACAGTCACATTACTACAAGAGCATATCGCAAAAATAGAAAAATGGTTGCAAGATAAACAAATGAAAGCAAACTCCAGTAAATGCAACCATACTATATTTACACTACGAAAACGGAAATCACCAAATATCCTATTGAAAGGCACGCGCATAACACAAACAAAGCAAGTTAAATACCTAGAGCTCTGCTTAGACCCACAACGTACATGGAAGCAGCATATTAAAACAATTATAGACAAAATACGGAGAAAGAAGACAGATGTACTGGCCAACTAGTGGAAATTCTAAACTCGGCGTAGAAAATAGATTTAAAATTTACAAAACGATAATAAAACCAATTTGGACGTACGGAATACCAGTATGAGAGGCAGCAGTGATGAGCAGTAATGAGCACAACGCCCCATGGTATGTCAGAAACGAAGATTGATTTAAAAATATCAGTAGTCAAGGAAGAAATCGGCAGATACGCAAAAAGTGCAAAGAAAGAAGGCTGCTGAAACGAACAAAGAAGAAAACAAATTTTTATTATTTGCGTTTATTTTACAATCAATTCCCGTTAGAGAATTTTAAGTAAATTTATCTGGCGTGGTACTATGACATGGTCAATAAGTGTTTATAGTATGTTTGATTCTATTTGAATCTAGTGCTTAGGTGTAATGTCTTTTTAGCCTGCGGATCTGTTCCGACGTGTCGAGTAGTCGAGTAATTAGAGGGTTTTGGTGGTTGTTAACTCTTGTGCTATGTCTATTGCTGAATTTGGATAATTCTTCTTTGACCGTTGGTATCTCGAGGTAGTGATGTATCGTTTCGTTGGTGACGTACCAAGGTGCGTCTATTAGAGATCTTAAGGTTTTCGATTGGAATCGTTGAAGAATTTCCATGTTGGAATTACTCGCTGTTCCCCATAGTTGGATTCCATACGTCCAGACAGGTTTTAATATGGCTTTGTATAGTGTAATTTTACTTTGCGTGATCAAGTTGAAACATTGGCCGATGAGCCGGTAGAATTTTTTAAATTTTGCTTTGAGTTGTTTGGTTTTAGAAGAAAACATGCCACTGATCTCGTTAAAGAAATAAAATAGACAAACTGGAAGACGATATCCTGCTGGGGGTAGCCATCTACATGTTATTTAGTAATAAAGTTGGAAAAATTTACCAAATATTCAGCTGAACAAATTGTAAAGCACAAATTGAAAGTAAAAAAAAAAAGATATGATACCTGAAATTTTCTTACGTATACTTATAAAAATCATGTTCAGGAACAAATCCTATATGTTTACCATTTGAAATTTGTTGCACCGTCTTTGCAAATAATCTCCAAATTTGTGGAAAACAGATTTTTTGCACATGACAACGATCCTGATAATCGGATTGCAAAAATTTTAGAATGTGAATTGTAGGCATTAAAAATATCTATCAAACGAGACGTCACACGTTAAGATTGATTGATTCGTTGAGCCATAAGGGAAGAAGGATTTTATTTTAACAATGTGCTCCTTCTCTATCCTTCCAGTTTGTATAACAGACCACAATAACTACATCTACACATAAACATATTTGCTAAATCTTTCATTAATATGCATGTCGGAGATGAAAGTACACCGGGCCTTCCCTTCGTAATTCCTAGGAATATTCGTAACACTTTAATCTTATAAGCAACCCGATTCTAATTATCCGAGATTTGCGATAATGAGCTTGTGCTCGAGGCGACAACTAGTCACGGAACGTAGCCGCGGTCACGGGATGAAAGTTTTACCTAATAGAAGTATAGATTAATTGTATAGCTTTCCTTAAAAAGAAATAATTGTAGCGGCACTCGACAGTAAACATTCCAATGGTCTCTGTCCCATGGCTCGCCACACACAGACCCTATTCTTCGGGCACGATGATTATCAGATGTCGATGCATCTCCACAGGATATGTTCAGCTAGCCTGAGGATCTGCTATAAATCTTAAGATTTAGTTAGCTAAGGTCCTTCAAACGGACAAACAGTCTCTAAATCTATCACCTACTACGAGAAGATACGGGAAATTTGCTTTTCTCGCGAACGACGCTTGCCGCTAGCAACTTTCTCTCGAGGGAGACTAGCATGCTTCTCTAACCACCAACATAGAAATTAACCAATTAACAGCCACGTCCATTTCCCTCACTTTCCGAGCGAAGGTTTTCCTCGACGAATCCGATGATCTCGTGCCTTTAGACACACCTCATCATAGTTTTCCTCTGCAGCATCATCGCGACGAAACCACATTCTCTCGTACGATTTCATCAACGAGAAAACAACGCCTTTCACGATCAATTGATACTTTACGTTTTTATTTTAACGGAGATTCAGACTTAGACTTTGGAGAAAAATGTATTTACTATCCCGTTGACCGCGGATTCGTTATCGAAACTAAAATCATTGTCATTAGTGCTTAATCACCGCGGTTATTTGTCAATCCCGTAATATCCACACTTGTGCTAATAAATAATACATCGGTATTATAACAACAGTGGATATTTCTAGTGAAGATTCATTACACGCTCTTAACCCTAATGCTAACTTTAACGACGACCCGACATATATAACTAAAATGTTTTTCACAATCGCTAAATATTTTCTTCTTATAAGAAACAAATTGCATACGATTTTTAAGTTGTTAGACATTTAAAAGTAACACTGGTAGCTTACCTTTGTTTTATTGATACTCTTTTACAGGTATTGCGTTTAATTCTTATTTACTGACTTTATAAAAAAAGGTTTATAATAATCTTGTACCTATAACAATGCTCCATTTCGTTGTTCTGCTGTTCAAGTATTCGACACTCTCATTGCTTAAATAAAACAAAAACAAACCGAGTTTTGTCTACTTTCAGATCATCAAGTAGTGTGCCAAACTGTCATCGCAAAAGTGGTTAATTCTCATGGCAGCACGGAAACTCGCAGCCCTCTTCACCGCAGTTCTGCATCTTTGCTTATGTGAGTGAGCTTTATTTTCTCCGAATAATTGATTACTGATTTTTTTACAGTATATTCAAAATTACACATTGCCAGCTTATACTTGCAAGTCTCAAATTACATTTGCAATTTAACAGAAAGCACTGATCGTTTGAATATAAACTCCGCGTAGACGCACGAAAGAAACGAGAATAGCTGTATGGAATAAATTAAAATTTCGCATTACACAATTGCATCGATTACTGTCGATTAATTTTCAGGAGGAAACGACAGATGTACCGGGTAGTGTATGAAAATGCATATGCATATCTTATGAAAGAAGTCCAAGTTTAATTTTATTACTCGAATGACATCTAGAAAGAAATCAAAGTAATTAAAAAGAATAGTGATTAGAATTCAATTTCATCGTTGCTATTAACAATGATCAGAATAAATATATTTTTACCACTACAGCACACAATTAGACTTTTAAAGCAGTCAATACGTTTAGTGCCACCATTGGACAGTAGAATATTTACGGGAGAGGTAGCGTCAAAAATTGAATAATAAATACTATTTGTAAATATTGTAATAGAAAATTTGTATTGGATAGGTCAGTTGAACATTTTTTGCATTTTTATTGAAATCAGCTAAAGTTTTAATGTATACTAATGGGGTCAGAAGAGAGCTCCGCCCGACAGTCGTTAAGCAATTTATTCTGACCTTGAATAATGCACGATCCGTGCCGTCTATGCCCGAAGGACCACCTAATTACGACGTATTGGAAACGTTATACTAATTGTGCCTTCAAAATGAGACTGGCTGAACTTTACAACGTGGTGAAATTTACCAAACTTACTGAAGTTTGGTCCTTTTGTTTTTAATCTGACTGATGGCTTTTTGGTTTCTGACTTCGACTTGAAGAATCAAAATTGTTATGCTGGTCACATTGGTCCAGGAGTCGTCCTCCTGATCCAAAATCTTCAAAATTGCTAATTAGCTCAGCATCTTCGCGAGACTTCGTGGCTCTCTCCCAGGAATCCGTTCTTCTGCACTGAAGGTGAAGTGATTTCGGGTATCATCGAATGTGGCTTCCTCCGATTACTGTGAGAGATCCTCTCCAAGTCTCAGCAATTGATGCCAGTATTTGACATGAGCCAGTATTTGACACCAATCGAGACTCTTCCGAATACTTAAAGCCAATTCATCGGCAAGTTAGACCAACCCGGAAGCATCTGCTTCCATTTATTCTATTTATACGGAACTGTTTCTTCGTTTGAAAAATCCATTCTGTACAAATATATGCAACCGTTTCCATCAAAGTCAGGTTCAAAGCCCATTTAGTTGAGATTAGCACAGGATTGCCTCGCGAGCAATTTTTCGAAAGGGCCCATCAGGGGCTGTTCTCTCCCCTCTCCTAGCAAAGAGTACGACAAGAGACGACACTGTTATCCCTAATTGGTTGTTACAATGACTACGGACAAGCGGGATATTTGAAATGACTAAACTCGACGTCTCTTTACTTCGCTTTACTTTCTAGTAATTAACAATGTCTTTGTTAATTACTCTCTATCTATGTATTACGAATAATGGTTTCCAAATTATTTAAATCAATCTTATAGGATTAAAAAGTTAGCAGATAAGAAATATAATGTAATTATGGCTTCGCAAGTGACATATTGCAAATATATGTCGGAGATGAAGGGACGCCAGAGCATTTCTTTCGGAATATTCGGGAAGGTCCCCAATATTCTAGTCCAGACTTTTTACTATAGTCGTACTTAAACAATAAAACTGAGACATAGCTGTTTATGAGTTAAGTCAATTATGATTATCCGAGATTTATGACAGTGGGCTTGCGACTTAGACTTTGGAACAAAGTACATTTGTTATCCCGTTGACCGCGCATTCGTTATGTAACCTAAGGTCATTGTCGTTAGTGTCTAATTACCGCGGCCACTCGTCAATCTTGTAACATCTATACTTGTGTTAATAAACGTTAGATTCATTACACGCCCATAACCCTAATCTTAATTTATTTCCTAAATAAGTTACACAAGCATTTATTACAAATAAATATGTTACAAGTAACTTGCAAAGATATTTTATATATTCTCAAGTTTAAACAATTTTGCAACTATTGACTCGGCATTGCCGATTACCAAATCTCACCAGAGGGTAGTTACTGAGATTCGGAGAAAATTTTCACGCAAGTTACCGATCGTTACTGAAGCTTGCCGAATGGACATTTCAATTGGTTGTATCGTTTCATCTCTACCTAGAAGTTGTTTCTTTGTCAGGAGGGTTGCCTTTTGTTATATATCCCTACTCTTGCCCCTAATGCACAACACCATTGACTGTTCGTCACATTACTGTTTTTAATTTCTGCTTGTCAGTTGTCAGTTTGTAAACTTATTACGATTGCAACCAAAATTTATTTGTATAACAGGAAAGCGACAAGAAAAACAGTAAATACAGGATTAACATTAAACGCTTAATATTATAACGTTGAAAAAGTAGACGTATTTGATTATTAATATTTGACAGAATTGCAACATTTAACGATCTTATTTACGTTTCTCAACATTTCAAAAACATTTTCATTTGTTTTTCAATTATTATTCAACCAGCTGAAAACTAGCTTGCATTTAATCACCAAACAGTCTAATTAAAAAGGTGTTTATCATAAATAATAAATAATTTGGGAGGAATATGTAACAAAACTTTACCAGCGTATTCTACGCATGAAAATGAGGAAAAAGTATCATACTAACGTAGTTTCAAAAATGCTTTGTTAAAAAATAATAACAAAAGTTTGAAATAACGTTATCCGACGTGTGTGAGACTCGATACGACTAGAAAATTTGAGCTTTTTTTACAAATTAAAGGGATTAGTTTACTAGATGAAAAAGTACTAGAGTTTGTACAACTTTTTTTATCAGAGCTTGTAATGAAAATTTAAACTGCACGTACTGTAGATTTATGTGAGTTATATACATGCTGAAAATTTTTATCGAAATCGGTTGATGCAAAAACAAGCGGCATGCGTCGAAAGGCGTAAAAATCTTTAGATTTATTACAGTTATAGGCCAAAAATCGTGGCAAACTGCGATTTTCATCATTTTTAACCGTTTGTAGTTCGTAGCAACGTTAATCGATTTTGATGAAATTTTCAGCGCGTACATGACTGACATACATTTACCAAACATATTTTTTACATATATAACTCTACCTCTGTACAAATGTGTTTGTCAACGCTTACATTAGTACGCTTACAATAAAGATAAGATGAACTTGTCGAATAATTCCATTCCGAGCAACTTTTTCCTACATGTATAACGGGTGTCCGGTCTTGGTTTTTGGTTTATACATAAAACTATGTTGGTGTGATATACGTACTTTCTTTGTATATTTTATACATGCAATCTTTGTTTTAAATCGTCTGTTTATACCGCTACCTTTGAGATAACCTAACCCTACCTACCTTTTTCCATTTGGAATTCAGTGGCAGGAATTTTTATTATTTTTTCCATTATTTATACACCACTATAAAGATATTGAAGAAAGTTTCGTTAAAATTCATGAGGAGGTAACACATCGACAGATTCACGCGACATACAGTCGGAGACAAAAGTAAGTGAACAGGTAGTGGAAGTCGGTATGAATAAAGTTTAATCGCATTAGTACTAGCGTTATATACTTTAGTTTTATTTATTATGTGATCTTATATTACATAGATTATTTAGTAAATAATTGAAATTAATAACTTCATTGATATATATTTTCATTGTCCATTATTTGTCTTTGTCCACCGGCTGTATATAATACCAAACGTACTTCTACGTATAATTCGAAAGCCAAGGCAGAGCATTTTATGTCGTTAATGATAAAATCATCGGTATTGCAGGTATTTAGTACCGGTTGTGCGACACATAGCACAGACGAGTCATACGTATAGACAAATTACCTTATGGACCTCTGTGGCTCAACGCGACTACCATACCGACGTAGAAATTCGATATTGATTTTAGCGTCCTCTACTCGTAAACGACAGTCACTCGATAAAGTACTTGTTAAAGAAGTATTAGCAAGAGCCAAACAGCATTCATGTGTAAATGCACGTGTACCTATAGAGAGTAGAAACGTTTGATTCGTACGATCGAGGCAATTGCAGACTCGATGTAGAGACGATTCGTGTCACGCGAATATTTCTTGGGTACTTTAGTAATATGAAATGTACTTTAGTATATTGAATTACAGGTACATATATATAAAGAAATAGACGATCGAGAAAAGTTGCGGTGGCGTTGCATGCTCGCAGCGAACAAAAATTGATTATGTATTAAATTGAGTAATATAAAACATTTTTATTATTAAACAAAATAATTCCAAAGTTATAAAACATTTTTAAAAGATTCTTTCACAAAAATACATCATAGATGTACATATTTAAAAAAATAAAGTTTATTGGTCACATGCTCGTAATTTGCAGTTTATCTTACGCAATAATAGTTTACGTTGGGCTCATTTATCTAAAAAAAAGTTTTCAGTAATTGTTATAACACGTGTATTTCTTTTTATCTTTCTGATGACCCATTGCATCTAAAACTAGAGTAAATTAACTAACTGCTGTAAAGTAAAACGAGAAAAGGGGAAAGAATTCGCAAATTAATTATAAACGAATTAGCTAATTGATTTTAATGAAACTAATTGCGAAGATAGAACTGCGAGAAAGTTAGTTTCGTAATTATTTTACGACACTTAACTTGCTTACCCGTTTACCTGCATCTCGCTACTGTCTCGACAAATATTCTTAGATTTTTAGTTATTTCACAGATTTTTATCATTTTAAAGTGACCCGCCATGGAATTTATTGTTCTTAGCACAGTAAGCGTAACAATGTTTTCGTATTCTGTTGGTAACGTTGTAAGTGACACGAAAATGGTAACAGGGTCCTAGAGCGCCAGAAATTTAAACCAAAAAAGTACACTGCATGATTGTTCTATTCTTCATATGTAATAATTTCGTCCCCGCATATAGTTTAGAAGCTACTGACAATATACGAATCTATAGAGATAAGTTACATATCTTTATAGTTTCAGATGTAAATATAAATTATATATCTATTATAAATAAATTCGTTTTACGAGGTAAACTTTTTCACCGACACTTTCAGAAACACACATAATCGAAACTTTGAGAAATCTGTTAGAAGAATACAAACAACAAATATACCATTAAACAATTACATAATAATCAAACTAAAGTTCACATCTCATAGTATTATTGAAAAATAGCCAATGCTCTAATGCTCTAAAGCTACAAAATGCTAATTCTTCGCAGATATTAATTTAAAGTTACCATTTCGTCGTAACGAAGCATCTTGTGCAACTTAATCATAAAATACGTTTGATAAAAAACATAATTAAAAATGATACTATTTTTTATCGATCTTCAGAAAACAAAAAAGAAACTGTAGCATCGAAAAAATATTATTATCTCATTCCAACTACTATGATCAAACAAAGAAATCGTTCAATGCATTATTTGCTAGAAATTTGGCCATGCGAAAAATTACTGTAATAAAATTCCAGTCTGCGTGAAATGCCAAAAATCAACGCAAAACGAAACACGAGAACAAATACAAAAGTAGTGTCGCACGGTAAGTTCTACAAAATACAAAATAATATATCTACTAAACTGGTAGTTTTTCGCAATTGGTAGGTTAATAAATTTTTATAAAGAATCGCGAGCTACATTGAATAATTTTCTTCTTTTTTTTTTTTGACTTTATTTTACAATCAATTCTCGTTAGAGAATTTTAAGTAAATTTTTAAGTAAATAAATTATAGAATGTTTGATTCTATTTGAATCTAGTGCTTAGATCTAAGGTGTAATGTCTTTTAGTCTGCGGATCTGTTCCGACGTGTCGAGTAGTTGAGTAATTAGAGGGTTTTGGTGGTTGTTAACTCTTGTGCTATGTCTATTGCTGAATTTGGATATTTCTTCTTTGACCGTGGGTATCTCGAGGTCGTGATGTATCGTTTCGTTGGTGACGTACCAAGGTGCATCTATTAGGTATCTTAAGGTTTTCGATTGGAATCGTTGAAGAATCTCCATGTTGGAATTACTCGCTGTTTCCCATAGTTGGATTCCATAGGTCCAAGCAGGTTTTAATATGGCTTTGTATAGTGTAATTTTACTTTGCGTGTTCAAGTTGGAACGTCGGCCGATGAGCCGGTAGAATTTTTTAAGTTTTGTTTTGAGTTGTTTGGTTTTATCTAAGATATATTGTTTCCGTGTCAATCTTCCGTCCAGAGTCATGCCCAGATATCTGACTGACTCTTTATCGGGAATAGGTATGTTGTTTATCGTCACCTGTGGGCAAGTTTGTTTTCGTAGCGTGAAAGTTATGTGGCTGGATTTGTTTTCGTTGACTTTGAAGCGCCATTTGTGGAACCACTCTTCCATAGAGTCGAGGCCTCGCTGGAGAGTAGAGGAGGCAATTGTCGGGTCTGGGTGCGAGGCTAATAAGGCTGTATCGTCAGCAAATGTCGCTGTGATCATATCTGTCGAACATTGAATAATGTATTAGAAAGTATATGATTCTATTTTCTAGAAAAACAAGGTTGACTTTCACATGGCCTTTATGCTCCCGGCTAGAGAAAAACTGGCCACGTCAAAATATGCCCAACCTTGAAGCTATCCAATTTTTATCTGAAACATTTTCCGATCAAATTTAATAATAACAAAAGTGTTTCAGCTTCGACTCTTAGATGTCTCAGCATGTGCGCCAATTAAATAACTAAAATTTGTCAATACCGAAATAATTGTCAACATTTAAAAATTCATGAAAGAGGAGCCGTGAGCAGAAATTAAATTTGTATCGCGGTCGTCGTGGTAATGCGATTGCAGATTTATGAAATCATACGATGAAATTCGTGAAATCAAATGGTCTTTCATCGTCGATGTGCAGAATTTGATGGAAATAATTTTTATATTGCGGTAGAATGGCGTCGTAACGACCCTGCAACAGCAATGCATCGTCATAGTTGGGCGTAGAGGAGTTTGTAAAATCCACTTAAATCCAGCATGATTTAGTTGGGCACACGACCTCTGAGCTGAATAACGACATAGCCTTCTGAGTAAGTAACAGAACCTCAGGCTTTTTAGACCGATAGGAACGGTTAAAAGGCTATTCGCCACACGGAGCCACTGCCACTTAGTTATGGTACCACATGGATAAATATAGTTTGTTGTTGCGGTATTTATGACGGCCACGTCGCCCTTCTCGTAAACGCATTTCTCTATATTATGAGAAATCACATTTAAGGATTTATCCAGTGGACTTTCAACGAAATGTAATTACCGATGCGCTAGCTCTGTTTGAAATAAGCAGAAAAAGCTATTCAAGACTAATCGCCTTAACATTGATACTTGATAATTTCGTTCTAGAAAAAGGTAAAAACACTTTTGCATCAAATTTGCTAGAAAATCGATGCAATTTGCAGTAATTCACAAAGTAAAAGTGCATAAAGATATTGTTACATAATAGATACAGAACTCGCTTCTTGTGTTTTGTTTCGATGTCGACCAAAAGCTTGCCGGTGACCAAAAGCCAAGTCCAAACTCGACGACGGAGCTCGGCGACTCAAAGTTGCCAATATCGTAAATATTGTCGAACAGAATGAATGTCGAGGAAAGTGTTGTACTCGGAAAGTTGCTTTCAAAGAAAAGGGAAGAAAATGCCGAGTGCGTTTCTTATTAAAGGGAAACCGTACAAAAAGAATGTTTGCCATGCTTCCTAACGACATTAGCAAACGTGAAAATAAATTCTTTAGCTTCGTGAGAATGTCGATTAAATCGTTCGATAAGATGCTGAGCGTAATAAAACTATCGATAAGGGACAAATAGCTAAGAAGGAAATGCAACAGGCTCACTGAAAAAGCTACGTGCGCATCGTAAAGCTGCCCAACTATGTGCAAAATTCTGTTTCGTCTGGAAGAAAGTTACTCGTTTTGTAAACAATATAAATACAACTATTTGATTCAATGCACTTCGTTGGTCTGCTCCTATAAAAGTATGTCCGAAATAAAAAATTTCATAACTGCAGGTAGTTAACGTAGTATGATATTTTTTTGACATTCGTTAACTTTTGATTCAGCTACACAGCTGTGAAGAAGTCAAAACTATAATTATTGTTTATTACTTTATTGTTTGTTTAATGTAACTAATTTGCGATGGGATAAAGTCTAACAGATGCGAACTTGAATTGTTAGTATTCTATTTTAATACTTTCGATATTTTTTAAATTTATATATGTATATATGTTTATATAATACTTGCTGAACATTTCCCATGTTCATTGTTTATGTAGCAACTTTTATGCAACTTAATGTAGTGCTTTCTTGTTGCATTGCAAAGGGCGATATCTTATCTTCGATAAAAAGGAAATTAGCTTCTCTCTCGTGACTTTATTTTCTAAACAAGGAAAAAAATTAATAAAAATAAACGTGACTTGGTACAAATTATAAAATTGTTATTAATTCGTGAAATAAGATGGAAAGAAGAGTAAAAATGCCAACTTTTAAATGGTTCAGATAAGTTGGAAGAATAAGTTGAAATAAGATAATATTTGTTAAAACGAATGAAAATAGATTTGTCAATTAGTTTTGAAATAATATAAATAAAGAATTTATAACCGTACTAAAATTCGTATGATTTCAAATAAACATCCGATTTTGCATTATATCCCCCAATAATTAACTTATAAATACGGTTAAAAAATAAATCTTATTGGTTATTTCGCAGCAACGAAACTACAAATATACGTGCAAACCGAATAAAATGAAAAAATAACCAATAAATATATGATTTTATTCGGAAAATGTTTTTTACCGCGTTTGAGAAAATACTCCACTGCTCGTCGGCGGTCAACAATACATTTTAACCATTTTTCTTGTATTCTCGTATCCTACATAGAGCTGCAAAAAAAAAAAAAAAACACAAAACACTTACAAATTGTAAATGCATACACGCAGCTGAAATAGTATCCGTGTACCGCTCTATACCAAAACAATTGTACAATGTTGTACAATTTCAACAAAAACAAAAAAAAAATATTTTTTGCATCATTTAAACACTCGAGAAAATAATATTTACTAATGGTTTTTAGACAGAAAGCAATCGCTTAAAAAGATTCGAACGTTAAAAAACTCTTATTTTACTGTGATATATTCTTAAATAATCACTGCCATCATAAACGTGGTGTTTTGTGCTGCAGGTGTAATCTGTAAATAAATGCACGGTGTGTGTGTAAATCAAAACTCACACACACGCATCACGTGTTTATGTGCTAATATCAATTTCGTATACGTATAATATTTAATATTATATATGTATGTATATTTCATATACAGAGTACAAGTAGTACAAACGGGCAAATGGGTAGATTCCTTATGAAAAGATAAACCAAAAATATACAAAAACGATTTTTTCTCGTACCTTCGTTTTCGAAAAAATTAACTTTGACAGTATTATGAAAGATACCGATTAATTAATGCTGTCATTGACGAGCGTTTAACTGGAAAAACTATTTTTTCTCATTTTATCCTGTTAGTATCAACATATCATTATAAATATTCCAACAGATATTAAATAATAGAAAATGTTTTTTCAGCGCATTTTTTAACATAGCTTAATCTAAATTATGGTTCCTGAAAAGAAGAATAATATTCCTTATTTTCAACGTTGTTATCATTATTATACTTTACATATATTTATTTATCATGTTTATTTGAAAATTTTATTCCCAGATTATAGCTATTTCATTTACTTATATAGACATTATAATAACATATTGTGATATTGACAAAGTAGGTAAAAATAAATTCCTGGCTGTTTCAAAAGAAGAATACTTGAAAATAATAACAATACCTGCTCCTAAAATACTCGAAACCATTGGCAACTAGTGCCAACTCTTGCTTTACATGTCATTGATGTAGATAAATTCGCTTGTGGTTATGCAAGATGTATGAATTCCCTGCACAATGGCTCACAGAGGGGCATTTGATTGGAAAGGCCTGGACGCTACAGTTCCCAAAGCGGCCGCGAACGTGTTAATGCGGAAATTACAGAAATTATCGTTTATCTTGTCGTAAACAGAACGTTACTCGTCGAATCACGGAAGCGTGAACTAATGTCAATGAATTTTGAGTCCATATGTGTTCAAGTATCTATAATTCTTTTTCCTAATTGTTACGAATATATGCTCTTCAAATTTACAATACAACAAGTACACAAATAATGTTACCCCATGAAAAAGATCCAGCGGAACGAGCTGCGGCGATCTTGCAGGCTGAATCATCATTCTACCAAGATCAACCGTGACATTTTTAATGTTTATGATCATAAAGACAGGAAAGGGGCACTCTAAGTGTCGCAAGTATCTCGCACTCGCAAAGAGTTTTCAAACTGAATTTTCTCCAAACTAAGCCTCAAACAAAAAATTGTTATTTTATACCTTTGAGTTATTTTTTTACAAGGAATCCATCCATATCCGCTTATGTATACTACTCGTTCATCCTTAGCCTGTTTTCAGATTGATATTCTTCAATACCACTTAAGTGTTTATATTATTCGATTAACAAAATATAATATGCATTTATGACACGAAACTCCTCGAAACTTCAGCTATGCATCGAGTTTTCCCGACAATTCCTTATGTGTAGGAAATTGTCGTCTTCTTTCTTTCCAGTGGTGAAGTGCGTTACGATACATGGCGACGATCTCAACTTTATCTTTATCTTTACTGAAACTAAATAATTCGACTCCTCTTGAAACTAGATGCGACTCGTTGTTTTTTGAAAAGATTGGCGTTTCTATATATCAAAAAGTTGACCAGTAATCATATATATTATCTGTACGTGTCTGTATATATATGTGGGAGATGAATGGACGCCGGAGCCTTTCTTTCGGAATATTTGGGAGGGTCCCCAATATTCTAGTCCAGACTTTTCATTATAGTCGTACTTAAACAATAAAACTGAGAAATAGCTGTTTATGAGTCAATTATGATTATCCGAGATCCATGACAGTGGGCTTGGGCTCGAAGTGACATAATGGGTCACTGAACGTAGCTGCGGTCACGGGAGGGACGTGTCAAACAGAAGTGATCAGAATTTTCTACAGAAGAAGAAGTTCTGAAAATTTCAAGGTTATCTCTTGCGGCGACCTCCCTATACTTATCACCGCAAAGATTTTCATTCAAGACAGTCTCCGAATACTCGTCTTACTATCTTTTCCTAAATGTAGATCCTCTGACCCGACCTTCACTATTTCAGCGTCCAAGATACAGTCATGCAAAGTCGCCTTATCAATGAGTCCAATAGCAGGCCCGGGTGAAATGCTCTCTTCATATCTTTCTACCCTTTTCTTCCCTTCCTTGCTTCCTTACAACATCACACTGTATTGTTCTGACAAGAGAAGGATCCCAATTTGTCGATTTCGATTTTGTTGGGCAGATTTTAATTCTACGAGTCGTTAATATATGTGTCTTTAATGCTATTTGTAAAATATTCGTACTGATAACTGTCGCCACGATTTTGTTGGCTATTTCTGATGGTGCGACGAAAGAAAAATGTTTCAAATAAAGGTGGATCAGTGTTTGGCAGACTACAAACTGCCGCATAGAAGGTTTCCGGAGAGTTATTTTTCGATAAGATGCCAAGATCGTCTTAACGTTTTTAAATGACACAACTCGCAAAAGATCATGAAAATCAAAATTAGTCAATTTGACTAATTTTGACACTTGAAAGTGTCAAATATTTCTTGTTTCTAGTAGAATAGAATATGATGATTTCAATAATCTACATGCTAAACGATTCCATGTTTAATGTATCTATAAAATACTCTGAAGGTGCATAGTGTCATACAGGATATTTTACCTACCTTGACCATCTTAAATATCTCTGTTATTTCTTATGATAAAAAAAGATATCAGAGGAAGAGAATACTCGTTTGGAAGGGACAAATGTGGCGAGGGGCAAAAATGTTTTCACAAAATCACATTTTTCGAGAGAATTCAAGGTCATTTTTAAATGGCACTGCATATTTTTATTACAACAATTGTTGTTGTTTCTTTATTCAGAGTTAGGATCACAATAGAATATTCTTTTTTATTCTTTGGATAAATCTATCACACCGTTCTGAGCCGAAAAACCTTTGTTGCACATTCTTACATGGACTAGGGATAAAAACAAAAAAACATCTTAAACCTATCTGTATCTAGAACAATCTTCTAGTTACTATTTATTGCAACTAACGCATCTGCATATGGATGGCGAGCACGAACTCACGTTGTCATTTTCAACAACTCACTTTTCAACTCTAGTAGCTCATAGAAAAACAAATTCAACCATGCGCATGACCATATTTGACCTTTTCGTAATCTGCAACGAGAAAATCATGTTTGTATAGAGAAAAGGCAAGATTTGTATGTTTCAATGGAAAATATTTATTTCAGAAGGTGTTCAAAATGTGCACCATTAACTTCAGTATACTTTTGGATTCTACATTTTCAAGTACTTCTATAGTAATTGATGTACATCCATGTAGAACCCTTTCTCGTATGTTTTCTGCTGTAATGCAAGAAATACAAAAGCATTACTTTTCTTATTTCTATTTACCAATCGTATATAAGAAATGGTGTTTCGTGCTATCAGTTTTATAAAGCATTGGGCTATCTCATATCTATTTTTTTTTTCATTCGTTTCCTTTGAAAACGAAGCTTTAAACAAAACAATGTTGCGCTTTTCTTCGGTCTATTTTTACATGTAGAATCATAATCCATCGTACCACGATTTTAGGAACACATCGTGTGTTAACTTTGAAGATATTTTAAATATTCAGTTTTATTCCCTTTCGGGATACCATTTTTATTTCACCGCGTGGCTAGATGCATTGTCCGTTTTTTTCAGATGCGTCGTCGTGTTTCACACTAACGTCCACACATTTACACGACTCGCTCCGGTCACTATGCAACACCCTGTATATATTGTAACATGTCTAGATTAATTACGTAAGGCCTAGTTTGACTTTTTTTAAGTGAAACTTATTTAATGTGCTTTGGAATTCTATATATATCATTAGCTGAATACATTTTTATATTGTAGTATAAATTAATTGAAATCATCTCCAATTTTTCATGGCAGAAGTACACGGTGATTTATCAAGAATTAATATTTTTTTTTACAGCTTTTATTCATTTTTTAGTTTATTATTTAAAATTATTTTTTTCGAATATTCTACATTATACAGTAGAATGCCATTTCTCTGTCAATTTATTTTTCAGTTCATTGACGAATTTTTATTTAGAGGTTTTCTAAAATCTAAAATCAAGTTTATCCCATGAATTCCCTATAGAATTCCCTAGATCTGGAAATTGGGATGGAAAACTAGGAACATACATGAAATGTAATAAAATTTGACAATTTATGGGACGTATCGTATGTATACAGTGATATGCAGAAGTTTCCAGTCAAATAGATTTTCACTTTATGTAAAAAAATATTAATTAATAGTAGGAATTATGAAGTAAGTAAATTCTGTGCACTTCTATTTACAAAACTGTTCATTTCACGAGCTCAAAATCTTTCATCCACTTGCTTTTCTTCACTTATGTAAGATCTGTTTATCTCTACGTGTATTTATCTGTCAATATTACTTACTATTAAATGGTTAAAGCGATAAAACGTATGTCGAAAAGCTTCTGCTCAAATTTAGGAGCAGTTAATTCATCACAAACTAATAAATTTTCTCGTGAGATTTACCTACTATTACAAATTGGACAATTTACGATTAACGATATGGCAAGGTACAGTGCAGTTTGGAAACCGGCCCCAAATTGGAATACCGCAAAGAACGATTGGAAAAGTTGATCGCATTATAAATTGAAAATCTGTCATGAAATTGTTGGTATATTATGCCAACGACTCATACTAGTCACTGTATTGTAACAGCACACCTACGCGATCAGTCTTTTAGTCTATTGCTTATAAAGAAAACCTTCAATTTATTAAAAAAAGTCGGATGGTTTTTATGCATTTTTTATCAATAAAAATTTAATTTATTCACAAACGATAGAAGATAACACGAAAAGTCATACTGGTAAAAGATTTAGCATAATGCATCAAGGGAAATCTTGTAATTTGGAACATTTTCCTGCTCAAGGGATTCCACTTGTGGAATGCTGAACAATGTAATACTTTTGATACATGTACATTTATTGGAATAAATAGCAACAGAAATATCGAGAAATTAGGTGTTTTAACGCGATAATGACTCGAAACACGTTTCGAAAGTAGTTAAATCGTTATTATTCTTAAAAAAATGAAACTTTCAAATACACAAGCCCATTGAACATCTATCAATACAGGCAACATAATTTGTAAATAAATTTGAAGATACAAACAAAGTACGACAAAAGAGACAAATCTAATCAACCGCATATCTGGCCTTCGTGCTCTTAATACGAAAATTTTATTAAAAAATAATTAATTACAAAATATTAAAAATAACAAATATGTTAGCGACGACTTCGTGTCTATATAATGGCAAATAATTGGCCGCTATTTGGGCTTGCAATAATGACTGGGCCAAAGGCAGGCTGCTTGAGAGAATTTTTGCAAAGTCGATAGCCGAGCTGTTTCGACGATGCGTAAAACAGTTTGACGAAGGATAAATAAAAAATAGAGAATAGACACTTTGTTTAAAGGATCTGGCTACGGAATGGGCACGGCGGTGATGGTTAGCTTTTGTTAAGTGGATTGTGAGGGACCCCGCGACGCTTATCCCAGAACCTTAGAGGCGCAAAGTATTAACAAAATTCACTTTTAGCGTATATGTGTAACAACGTAAATGCTTAGGGTAAATCGGACGATCGATTCTGAGAAATCGAGTTTATTTCGGGAATAATGAAATTAAATACAACAACAGCTAATAACAAATCTACTACAAATTTTAGCAATTTTACCTGGAAAATCGTAAATCGATTTTCCAAGTCCTAAATTACCGTTCTTCTCTCGTGATCCATTCTATTCAGGAAACGACTGTCGGTAAAACAAAACAAAAGTAAAAATGTCGCTTGGCGGGTAGTTTGATACAATTTCCATATACATATATTGCGAGATAAAGCATGAAATTCTTTCGGAACACAAAGTGACTAGAAACTTTCGAACACGTCAAATTACCAGTTTTGTAATTAAGTATACCTAGTGTAGTAACGATATAGTGTCGTTCATGTATAGAACTTTGTGACTCGATGTACGAGGTTGGGAAGCAAAGGGGCAGTGTGCGTTTCTGTTCGAACACTCACTCTATTAGCTGGCAGGTATGGAAACAGCGCATAATGTAACTTTTGCAAGGACGATGACGGTAGTAACTCGAGACGCAGCAAGTGCCGATGTGGATCAATGTACACGCCACTAATAATAATTAACCTGTTAACTGCGGAGTTTAGTTTCAAAAATCCTTTACGGGGTGCGCCGGTAAAGTGAAGCAACGACGAGTAACACGTCGACCGCAGGGTAAATGCTCCCATTATAAATTTTACGAAGAAAGTAAAGCAAAACGGGCAAGGATTACATTTTTATTCGGTAAAAAAAATTGACAATTCGTTGTTGGAAAAAGGTATCGTTATTGAAAACTTCAAAATTGCCAAAAGATAATTAGAGAAGTAGCCGATGCATTTGGGAAAATAATCAACTCAATTTATAAAAAGTAATACACATTGTACGGAGCATAACCGATATAGCAAAGAAAATAGTCAAATAATCAAACTTTCTTCTTTTTCTCACTCTTGTTTTTATGAAATACAAATAATGTACGTATTTACTGGATGTATAAAGGGAACATACCACTAAATGTCACATATATTACTTGTTACGACCGTTCGCAGAGAGACGCGATTGCGAGGAAACACGTCACCGAGAGGCGTAAATTCTCGCTACGATTCGTATAATCGACGCCGCGAATTAGTCATTCTCCTGTTTCGGTTAAGATAACAGAGGTAGTTCAATGAATTTAACACTGTATATAGCTTGTATATTATATAACTTGTATATCGACGTTTCTGGAACTCGCTGCTTAGCGACAACTATGCGCTCGTCGATACATTGCATATTTTCCGTCGGGCAAATAAGACGATCAGTCTGCGACATTGTAGGACCGCGAGCGACGGTTAGAAATACGGCCTATGGTAAGCCTCGTGGCGTAACATTACTTTTTATTAGAAATTTTAAATTTTTATATTTGTCGGAGATGAAAAGACACCGGGCCCCCCGTTGGAGTTACTTGGAAAACCTCAATACCGTAGCATTTACGAAATAACCCAAACACAGTCATTCGAAACTTGAGACAATGAGCTTAGGCTCGAGGCGATAACCGGTCGCCGAGCGTAGCCACGGTCATGGGATGAACGTTCCACCTAACAGAGATATGAAGTTGCATAGCTTTCCTCTAAAGAATTGGCGGCTCGCCACACACAGACCCCATTCTTTGGATAAGATGATCGCCAGATGCCGATCCATCATTCACAGTTTATGTTTAGATAGCCTGAGAAACCGCTACAAATCTTAGGACTTGGTTAACTAAAGTCCTTCAGATTGACAAACAATCTTTATTTTATCAGCCCGTAAATCTGTCACCTATTGCGGGAAGATATGGAGATTTGATTTCCTCACGTACGACGCTTTCAAGGGCGGCTAGCATCCTTTTCTAACCGCCAACATAGAAATTAACCAATTAACAGCAACGTCTATTTCCTTCACCCTCCGTGCGGAGGCTTTCTTTGACGAATCCGATGATCTCGTGCCCTTAGGCACATCCCATCATAGTTTTCCTCTGCAGCGTCGTCGTGACGGAAAATCATTCCCTTTCTTGCAGTCTCATTAGCCATATACTTAGTGTGTTTGTACGATCGGTGAATAATCTATGTCTTAGCAAAGAGCTAATCAAGCGATCCTTGTATCACGAGGAGTAAGTAGAGTCCGACTTATACTTCGAAGCAAAGTGTATTCGTTATCCCGTGGACCGTGGATTCGTCATATCGAACCTAGTTACCGCGGTCGCTTGTCAATCTTGTACCAACCATATCTGTGTAATAAACGTTTGTGCAACAACAATGAACAACCCCGGCGAAGACTCATTACACGCCCCTAACGCCAACTCGACATATTAAATAGTATTTTTCTGTTTTACACGACGAAAATGCACGCCAACCGCACCGAAATAAAGTTTTGCATTGACGTGTATACGCAGTTTACTGGTTAAGAGGACGCGACAATACTTCGCCACTGCTGTCATAATTGTGATTTGCTATCGTAGAAAAAAAAAACAAATGGCGGTAAAGGAAGAAAAATTTAGAGGTTGTAGGTAATAAGTGAGTGAAATTTTGTTTTCTAGAATTAAAAGGCACGACATAATAACAATAAACAGTAAATGTTTGTTTATTTACATAATTACCTAAAAATAACACTGGTTGTAGCTAGATTAATCTAGGAATTATATATATGTACTCATTAAATATTATACACAAATAATTACCATTAAGACAATTCTGAGAAAATGTGACATTGTAACATTTGAGACAAAATCACTCACCAAGTACTTATTTGGTATCTTACACCTATATCAAGTACATTCACTCATTTGTTAATTTAGATAATTTATTTACATGTCGGGGTAACGTTGTAAGTCGGGGCGTGTAATGAATCTTTCTGCGAGTTGACCATCTCAGTTGTTGTATACCAGATGATATTTATTGAGGCGAATGTATTACAAAGGTTAACAAGTGATATCGGCGAGCGAATAATTGAGATGTCGATGACGATGGGTTTAGGTTCGATAACGAATACACTGTCAACGGGATGACGATTACGATTTCGAACTCGACGTACGTGTTCACTGGACTAGTCGAACTTATCGGATTGAGAGTCAGTCCAAGTGGAACTGCCCTTATATACTCCTCTCCGTATCTCTCTGTATCCCTGGGGACAATCTTTGTTTTTAAGGAGAGTTATTTAATTACTCCATACCTCTGTTAGGTACACGTCTCTCCCGTGACCGTGGCTACGTTCAGTGACCCGTTATGTCACTTCGAGACCAAGCTCACTGCCATAAACCTCGGGCAAACATGATCGAGTTGAATCATAAACAGCTATTTCTCATTTTTATTATTTAGGTACGGTTATAATAAAAAGTCTGGACTAAAGTATTGAGGACCTTCCCAAACATTCCAAAAGAAAAGCTCCGATGTTCTTTCATCTCCGACATATATATATTTATGCAATATTTTATTAAATTTACATTATACCCAGATACGTCGAAACAGAAATTACACCAAGCAAACCCCATTGACCAATATGGGAGAGATAAATTTACAAATGTATGTAATTGGTACAGGAATTTAACTAAATAGTAAATTGACATAATCGTCAAGGTTAGTATTAAATGAACGACATAGAATCTCGTACAGGTGAAATGATAAGCTTACGGTACATAACTCACCATATGTAGATAATTTGGTTAATGCAAAATGGTACCTAAACCGAAGCAATACCCTTGCAGATCGCCGAGATTTTTCGGATCGACCAACTAACTGGTTACCTTCGAGTGTGAAGGCGGTTCAACTTCTCTTTGCGGTAGGAAAAATGAAAAAGAACATTTAGAAATTACTTTCTCGCGGCGAATATGGATAAGCCAGAACAAGAAAGGACAACTTTTCAACATATAGACTTGTCATTTCAGGAAATTTACCACAACACTCCTAACTTCCGCCACCAGATCGAAAGACTATTTATTTTCAATCAAATAATTATGTGTCCATAAAAGACTAATCTAAAAGAATAAAAGTGTATTATACAGAATGGATCTTGTTATATGCGAATTTTGTTTAAATTAAAAATATATGTACCTTTTTATCATTTTTATCGCATATATAAGATCTTTTCAGTTTCCTTCTCTCGTCTCACTTTTACTGAGATGCCACCACTTTATGTTTATATTATTTAAAGTTACGAAATTTACTAGGCCTAATAGACAATATCTCTTAGAAAAGTCAAGATTATCTTCATATTAAGAGTATTTGTTATTATATATAAATGATACTTATCACGATTTTCAGATCACGGAAACTTTGTGATAACTGGTAAAATTCCGTAAATTCCAATACTAGAAAGCAAAGTTTGGTTCGATACTGGGAAAAGACAAAGTACGGGCAAAGGAAATTGTATCACGCGCGGCAAACTCGCCCATCACCAGTAAAATCCTTTCTGTAAACATAAATTTTTTCCAGAGACTACGTTCCTGAACGAAGGGACTTGTCTAGATGTACAACCTCGGTATCTTTCCAACAGACACTTTGTTACAGTACTTTGTTCTTATAAACATTAATTTCGCGGTATTTGTGATTGGCCAGATAATGTTGAAAAGTTGAATAGTTCTTGATCAAAGTAATACTAGAAAAGCTGTGGTGAGTACACTGTCTATAAGGAGATACTCTTTATCGTGTGAAATTAAAGCGAAGCAAAGAATTAATAATTGCTAAATACACGTGAAATATAACATGATACCAACTGAACTAATTTAAGAATCTACAATAAAAAGGTTTACTCAATGTCTCATTTTACTACATTTTTTTGTTTTTCTTGTATAGTCTTGTATAATCTTGTATAATCTGTCGCAACTACGATTCACATACTCTTCTCATATTTGCGACTATTCATAGTCTATGCGCACTTTTAGCTCTATTTTCCACGCATGTTTCTATCTAATAATTCACACGCCAGATTATATTCTATCATTCTTACAGAACTTTGCTTCCATCCAGATTTGAATTAAATTACGATAGATCCGGTTAGGCTACGTGTTAGGATGGAGATTACGTTAAACTATAGAGTTATATCTAATAATTCAGTTTATCGTTTATCTTTGTATTATCGCAATTTATTTTTACTTTAATTAAAATATCAATTATATACAGAGTTGACTCGAAAAAATAAGAAAATAATGTCTGGTCGTGTTTAGCTAAGAATTGGCCTAATTTATTAGCCAAATTTATTTTTCTCAGAAGCAAACTACGTTTCCGATTCATTTTCACGCGTAGAATAATCTTTCGCCGATTATTTTATTTACTGCTGATCAGTTCGGAATTGGCAATGTTTTTGTTCATCTTTTTCCATAAGAAATTATCTCATGCCCGCATGTACATGTTACTCCAGCACAAGCTCTATATTTTAGTTTTTATTGTTGGTTTATAATACGAAATAAATAAAATCAATAATTAGATTATATTTGCCGGAGCAGATTCCCGAAGACCATAATTTTGTGATACGAAAGACCCTGAAAAAAATGATGACACGTATTATTGAAAATACGTTTACGTACATACAGTGGCTCACGATGGTATCCGAACGCTCCTCAAAACGGAAGAACTTTTTTATAGCTGGACCAAACGACTTGAACTTTCTCGATGGGCTAAAAGGATTAGTTGACTAGATGATGAGCGAGAAGAAAGAGGACACTTTTTACAACGTTTTTATCTGGGTCTGTAATAAAAGTTTAAACTACACGTTTTAAAGAGTCGAAATAGATTGATGCAGAAGCAAGCAACAGGCATGGAAAGACGGATAAAAGTGTAGATTTATTGCAGTCATAGGACAAAAGTTGTAGAAAACCGCGATTTTCGTCATTTCCGACTGTTTTAAGTGGTTTTACTTCCAGCCACGATGAAATGTTCGATCAATCTTAATTCTTTTCTTTCCAATTAATCCTTCTAACTTGCCAAACTCAAGAAAATTCAAGTCGCTTGGCCCGGCTTTAGAAAAATTAGTCTGCTGTGAAAGGCAGTCGAATGCTTTCGTGAACCATTAAATGTGTGCAGTTTTCACTTCGAAATAAGCAGTGCGCTCGAGACCGGTGTATCGCGGACCACGGAATCAGGTACAGTCGATACAGGTGCGCTGTTTGACTTGGCTTTGTTCTCGAACGGGAGAGGAGAGAATATGCAGAAAGAACGAGAAGCTGGAACGAATTATAAAGCGGTCGGACGAGCAGCGTTATCGTTTGGAAAAGGATAGAACAAGACACAGGACCTGTCGTCTTGGTATCCAAGCGATGGATGAAACACGCTGTACTTTACCAATTCCGTGCTATAGTCGCTCTTGTTTTTTTATAATTGCTTTAGTATGAGTGCGTCGCTCGTTTGCCACAACAATGCCATGACTGAAAAATCGCGATTTTAGGGAAATCGAGTTTGAACGTTTTGTATTGTATCAAACGTAAACAAAAGACAATGGTACAATTGCCCTCGTATACTTATTTTTAAAAACTCACTTATGAGGCTTTACCAGCAAAAAGTACAAACAAGATCCACTTTTTCTATATCAATAACTCAAAAACTTCAAATTCCGAGTTATATCATTGTCGCAGCGTATCATTATTGCTACTATATTGTTATCAAGTTATAAATAATACACGGAACATTTAGTTAAAAATGTTTAAAACGTTGCCTAAACTGCTGATGTGAATGCAAATATAAAACAGCAAAAGATACGGATAATTAAGACTATCAAATTTAAAGAAAAATTCAAAGCTTATCGCAGTCAGGTAGTATACATTTATATCAAATGATTAGATGATGAGTAGGTGCCGTTTGTGTTTGTCGTAGCAATAGCGATATGTTCTCTGACGAGGTCACATGAATATTTTTTCGGAAAAACTGAAATGTTTTTACCTGAATCGGAGTACAAAATTCATACAATTCTGGTTAGTCTTTCGACAACTACTGATCGAGCAGTACGAGGCAGTTGAAACGACGCGGAAAGTTCAAGTTACGAAGTATTGTATTTACGCGAATCATGGCATTCAGCCGGATGAAGAGAAAAACAACTATACTCTCGGAGCAACAAAAGGCAGCGATTACCGAACAGTTGAACAGAGGGATATCGGTAAAATATTTAGCTCGCCAGTATGAAGTTTCGCGAGATGAAATAGTAAGTATTCATCAAGAGAACAAACACTTGATAGGTCCTGGAAACCGAGGAGGCAATTCGTTGAAACGTAAAGCTCGAAGAAGATGTTCGATCCCAGAAACGGAAGATCATTTGTATAAGTGGATTAAGCAACAACAGGTGATGGGGTTTCAATTAACTGACCCATTGATAGTACAGAAAGCAATCGAACTGTGTGGCGCAGAAGAAAGAATTCCGATCTTTCAAAGCAAGGAATGGTTAGTCGAATTTAAGAGACGATATAAAATCGGCGTACTGTGGGATCATAGAGGAGAAACATTTACAAGAGAAGACATTGAAGAAATAATCGCAGATGTTTTCAACGAACATGACAATGAAGAAGAGGCTGAAATGTTTAACGAAGCGGAAAATATTGCACAAGGTGAGCAAGAAAAAGAGACATACGTAAACAAAGAAGGAGGAGACGATCACGGAGTGACAGATATGCAGAAGTCACAATTAAGTTCGACAGAAAGAAAGAATAATGATTTAAACATATTGAGAGAAATTATAAGGAAATACGCATGCAATAACGAAGCGGTGTTAATAATGGGAGAAGCACTAGTAACCATTCTGGAGAGAAACATAACAGAGACAATGGAAAACCTTTCTCTATAAACGTAACTTAAGAAGACTATTTTCTGTCAAACAAAAGTAGAGAAAGATGGAAAGTAAATTTCCACAAACATTAATTTAAAGACTCAATCTTCGTTTATCTAACTTCAATCGACAATCCTTATTTGGATATCACTGTATGTTTCATTATGACTCGGATCCACGTCGGTCAACTTGGGTGATCGTTAAACAAAAGCGAAACATCGTAAAACGTTTTCCAAATATTTACCATCTTGTTCTAAACAGTAGTATGATCCGTTTTCAAATTCAACTGTTTTTAAAATAAAACAGTATCGTAAAATAGCATATGATCATTGATTTCATCTTATCGTTAATAATGACTAGAAAAATTCAAGGAACTTACTTTGTGTTGCATAATTTTCCCACCGCTACTTTGGAAATAACAAAAATAAAAATAAACTTTTAATCGAATAAATATCTTTTCAAGGTAAAGTTTACTAAAGAAATGTTTACTATAAAAGTTTCTTCTTTTTTCCAATAGAAAAAGAATCCCTAAAGAAAGGGTACACTTACCATCTAAAAACAGCAAAGCTGGTCTTCAAATGACTTGAGAAACGGCCGGAAAATAAGAAACGAATTATATATAACGTACTTTTCGAGATATGTAACTGATCGTGAAGTCTTCAAATGAGCACCCTGTATAAATATATATATACATATATATATATATATATTTTATATATATATATATATATATATATATATATATATATAAAATATAATATAATATAATATAAATATATAATATATATAATATATAGTAACATCGCTGGAGTGGGAAAGCATTATACATATTCTACTCTTCTTCTACTAAACGTCGTCTCGTTCGATCATAAAGATTTATAGCTCCTCGTTTTCATGGACTCCGCTGGTTCTCGAATCTCTCACTCTGCCAGCGATTTCAAATAACGAGGAGGGGATGGCGAGGTTGCTTATTTCGAGACCAAACTCATCCCTGAAACCAAAGCCAAACCGTGGTTGTGTATATATACAGGGTGTTGGGAAAGTAGGCGTCACGGTCATCGCAGCAAGATTCCACATGTTCGATTGCTCTGAAAATTTGAAAGTAGAACATTTTTGTTTGCGCCATATTTCGCTCGTCACGAGAATCGAACTTGCCAATGGTGCCATGGGTCGTGAGCCAATAGTGCTCTTGAAAAAAGCTGTTAAAGTTCCACTAATTGTTACCGCCACGTTATTTACACGTTTACATTTTAAAGTCATATAGAATGTAAACAATGAGATATTAACGAGAAAACGATGCTTAAAGTAGTCCGCACTGAATAGAATAAAGCATCTAACATCATAATTTCAAATTGTTACAAAATTATACATAGCGACTTTTACCCCTTCTGACGAATAGAATATGTTGCAATAAACGAAGTTGATCTTGAATTTTAAAGTCTACGTCATTTTTATAAACCTCCACTAATTCCAAGACGCAGAAAAGTATATTTGTATTAAAATATATTTTTTACATCTCGTACATTGTACATATGTTGTCCTATACATCCTTATACATAGGGGGTCCTATATAACGTTATCACCTAAAATATCTCGCTTGCGTTCGATAACATTAAGCGATATTTCAGGTACAGGTTGAATGGTTTCGAAGGGAACATAATTTGGCATGATTAGTTTTTCCGCAGGTGAACGCGTTCTGGACAATGTCGATCCGGCTGCACATTTTGTAAAAAAAACGGATTGACCTATTTATTTAAATTTAACGTATGAAAGAAGCGGTATTCTTGTGTTTACGTCGTCTTTCGTGAATAAGTTAATGCTCTTTTTTTTATACAGAATGCCGGGATGCTTCGATTAATGCATTAAAAAATTTGACCCCGCTTAAAAAAATAAAATTGACCTTAAAGTCACCAAAACGCCTTCAAGTACAAGAAAAGTGCATGTTCCATAAAAACAGTTTTTCTACTACGCATACTTTAAAAGTTATTCGGAGTGTGCAAGTTGAGTGGGTCGCCCTGTATACAATTAGGATATTATACATATTGGAAACTTAATCCAGCGCAGTGATCGTCTCAACAAAAAAATAAAGTTTCTAAATTTTTTATTTTACTGTTACAATGATAATGACACCAAACATTGCTGTATATAAATTGATTTCTATTTTCTAAAACTAGTCCGTCCAAGTATGAATTTTGATAAATGTATCGTATTCCACACATTCGCAGCAAAGCCATTCAAAGTCGAGTAATACCGGTGAATTTGCAGAAAATCATCGTTGATAAATTTTAAGTTACAACGTAAGAGAAAATGTAGAATACGTTAGGAACAAATAATTCCAAACCAGATAGAGAAAGAATCGTAACGTTTGTAAAAATGCAAATAATTGCATTGTAATTCGTAAGTAACAATTTAGCTGAGCACATTAAGCTTCATCATGTAGCAAAATGTAGCCTGCACGAGGAAGTGGACAGAAGCGGCTGCGTTTATTTTTCACCGAAGCTTCGTGAGGTTGCAGGAAGATAAAACAGCGACTTGTGGCTCTTATGAGTTTTTTTTTTATTATTATTTAATTCGTACTTTACAATTTGTCTAGCTGGACATTCGGTAAATTTTTCTAGTTCTTATGACAGTGGCGTTATATTCAAGCTTCACTGACGGCAACCACAATCGTTCCGTGTTCTCGCCTACCATTCACATACGCAGTGGTGACGGAAACTTTTTGCAACTTGGTTTCGTGTTACGATAAGTGTAACATATACGGTACATGTATATATCATGAACTGTAGATATTTCAAAGATAACATATCTGTGATAGATCGTAGTGCGCTGGCTTTTCTTCGACGAGGAATTACCAAAGGACGAATATCATGTGACATTTGAATCTCGAGCGAGTTGCTTCTCTCATAGGACCGAACGAGATGGTGTTAGCATATACATAGCAGGTTAAAGAAAACAAGGACTGGCGGTCGCGGAGTGAGAGCGGGACGAATGAACAGCAGTAGAATGAGGAGCAGAGTGCGGACGAGGAAGTCTGCCCTGAGGGTCGTAGAGCAACGCGCGAAAGTATAAACAGAGCAAGAACGATAGAGTTTGACATTCCTTCCTCTTTCTGTAATTTTCTTCGCTGCACGCGCCCATTGTGAAAATAAACAAAGCTACGACGATTAATATTCGTATATATCATAACTTTGTATTTAGAATAGAAATACTCCTACTCTTTAGTAGAGAATTAGCCTACATCAAAAGCCAAACAGAATTGATTGTGAGCTGGTATGGTGTCAATCGTTTCCGAAAACTCTTTTACATTTCGTTAACGAACGATTATTTGATGTTTTTCTTGAAATTGTTGAGCAATACGATGAGATACATTTAATACTTGACAATTATCGTGTCTCGTTTGATAGAAAAACACTCGACACGACTAGTCTCAACGATTCTAAGGGGAAGTGAATGGAAGCATAGCAAGTTTTCAACCCAAAAGCCGAACGTTTGCCGCGCGTTCCAGCGTCTAGCAACAAAATTTCACAAAAACTTGCTACCCATAAAGGGAACTATATACCCTGTGGTATATTTGACATTTTTATCTTAACAATAATTAACAGAATTGTACACGAAAAAATCTTTTGCGTATCTAAATGTTCTTTATTTCTTTATTCGTGGTAACGTAAAGGGAAGTTCTGAAACTTTCTCACGCCACAGTATATAACTGCACTCCCGTCCGCACGTGATTGTAGTACTCTGCGTGTATGTTGCACTGTTGCTATTCTCATTTAGTCTCGCGCATGTGGGTTCCGAGCTACATGCACATTCCATGTCTGTCTAGACGGAATCATGACACAACTGTTGTCAGTTTGAACGAATAAATCTACCTTTATGGGTGGATGACCCTGTACATATAAAAACCAAAGCGAGCAGCTACGAATTTTCAATTCTCCAGAAAAACAATCCACATTTTAATACTTTAAAATTAATTTTGTACATCTTTCGGGAAATTAAAAAGTCTTTTGAGATTTGGATAAATTATCTCAGTCTTTATCTTTCGTTTAACACATCATGCTAATACGAGCAAAGTCGGCGGTTTCGAGTTTGCATTTACGCGAGCTGATCTGCCGGTTTTTCCTTGGTTGTGAATAATAACGATTATGACGATGGTTGTAAATAATGTAATCAGAAGAGAAACAGTATCGATCGCTCCAAGTTCTTCGTTCTCTTAGGCTAGAGTCGGTAAAAATTAAAATTAACAAAGTGAGTTGGTAGTGCAAATGGAGCGTAATAAGAGGAGGGAGATTAATTTCGTCAAATTCAACAATGAGAATTAATCGTTTGCAAGAGTAAAAATATTGTAACTTGTAGGAAACGAACAATTGCCGTCCAGTACCGATCATTTATTTAACTAGTAGATTTTTCCCTCTAAATGAGGGAACAATGTTAAAAAAAGATGTTAGAATACATCCAAATTTGATTTTTACATATATCACAGGTAAAATAATTAATATTTTCTTGCTCTGTGCATTCGACGTGCACCTGTCTTCGCATTCGTCGTTTTTGAAATATTGAAAGCCGCAGCGGCTTGTCTTCGGGTCATTTTATTCTCGAGAAGTAGCTTCAAAGCCGTATTTTTCTCTGCGTTGGAATTTCAGACATTTGCCGCGGGAGAAGGTAGAAAAATATCTTCTAATTTAATTTCAGTTGCCAAGAGATTGAACTTGCAGATAAAAGAAATTTACTGTCTGTACTGATCGACGGCTGATTGATCGCTACTTACGACGAACATGTCGAAATGTTTTCTGGATTGCAGTGTATATAATATACAAAGAAAATTGCAAAACTGAGGCTGCTAATTACACTTAATAGACTAGATATAGTATACATAATAGAGAACAATCGTCTCCTTACCTGAAAAACAAAATATCACCTTTAGAAAATAATGTTCAACACCCGGAATATCAATGTAAACGCCTAACGTGCCAAAACAGCGAAAACAACGGAGTGAACGATATGGTTCCGAAATATGTTATACGAAATTATTATATTAATTTGTTTATTTAAACAATAGTGCTGATATCTGATGAAAAAAGTCGGAACTAATTTTGTATGGTATTCCTTTGTCTAACAGTAGAATGAAAATCAACGAGTGAAATGCTGAGAAACGTGTAGAAATAATGACTAAAAAAAAAAAAAAGTTGAGAAAGAACTGTGAAGAAAGTAAACGAGATAAACGGGAGAAAGAGGTTGGCCAGCAGCAATTTTTTCTAATAGCAGTAAATATTTAGCAGTAAATGGTCATTATATATTATTTATATTTATATTATTATTACATTACAAATTACACAAATTACAAGTATAAGTAAATGTGGTGGAGAACAAATCAAGTATTAAAACCTAAACGATCACAACTAGCTTTGAGACATGAAGCTTTCGAACATTTTGAATATTCGAGTTGGTGAAAACTTTCTAAAAAGAATTTAAGGAATTTCTAGGAATTTTATATTCACGTTTTATCAATATCTCCTGAATTGAATCTCATAGAAAATTTATGGGATGAGTTACGTGAGAAGGTTCGTGAAACGTCAATTAAGTAATGACTTTTAGAATCCTGTTGCTTTTTATCAAGAGACACTACAGCAAGTAGAAAGAAATACAAGTTTGTTTTATTTTCTATGAAAGTATTTTCATTTATTACGCGCTCTATTTACCGATGAATTTGCTTTTGACAACTATGGACAACTAAATACGCAACGTGCGTTATTTTACTGTAAACCCGAAATCGTTTAAACCAGTCAACCATAAAACATTATCGGATGTTTATGTTCTAAACTTTGCAAGTACTTGCACGTTCGAAAATATGCAGAAACCGATCAATTTCCAGAGCTACTAAAAGAAGTTGTTCAACTTTCAAAACAGCGAATGTGGATTCGAGTGACGAATGTTCGACGCACAATACATCAATGGTCTGTCACGTAATGGATCAAAAGTTTTCGTAACGTTGAATCGATCGTGATGCAGATACTCGGTATCTCTGTACGTTCGATAATTCTGCACCTCTAATCTCTTCTGTGTGAGATTTAATTAAAGTAACGATCCATGCAGATATTTCCATGGTAGCGGAAAATACGAAACAACTGTATGTATTAATATTAATCAGCAATTTATAAGGAAGGCCAAGGAATCGTTGAAAAAATGTATTAAATGAACGCTTTTTAAAATTAATTTCTCTTCGTAAATCTCTCTATTGTACTTATTTTCATACTCGATGTCACGCGAAGGTCACGAATATTATAGCGTGCCAGATTCGGGTTTCTCTTTAACTGTTATACAATGATGATAAAAATGTTTGGTATCATCGAAAATCGATGACTTTGGAATTTTGAAACATATAATTTTAAGAAAATTATATGTCTGCTCATCATAGTATTTGTTCCTTCGAAATAAGTGAGATATTCAAAGTATTCGAGTTAGGTTACATAATTAATTTTTTCGTTGAATTAAAATAAAACTTTAGTTAAATTGCTAATTGAAATAGATGTACTATTGTACACGTAAAAAGCTCTACTGCTAACGAAGGAGAAAGCATCTTTGTTGGTGTTCTTATCAGATCGACGCACGCTATTGATTTTAGCTTAAGTGGGAAATCCAACTAGGAGATAGAAGTTAGATCCAAGACGCGAACTGGTCTCGTAATGCCAGTTTTTTTCTCCTTAAATCCCGTCAATCCACGTCACTGTACGTGAGACGGTAAATGAAAGACTGAACTCTCCTAGAGGAATTTTTGTTACCTCTGAAATCAAGATTTCTTATTTTTTTCCCCCATCGTGTTTTATCTCTTCCTTTCAATATATACTACAGAAATATAACGGATGAACGCTAAATATTAACTTATAACAGATAAATGCTATTCAATTGTATAATTAAATCATTCGCATTCTGTTTATCTTCGGAAACTATCTATTTTGAAGATGAAACAACATAATCTACAATTGGAGAAGGATCTTCCAAGTATGGCTTCCGATATGCGGAAAAATTAGTAATTGCGAGGAATTTGAATATGAATACCTAAAATCTCCCGATCGTATAGTATATGTCCGACACAGGAGAAGATAAAACAAAACTTTGCTAGGCAAAACTGAATGTCGCCTCTATCTTCAATTCTCTAAAATAATTATATTACGTTACTTGTGTCTGAAAATGACTTTTAAAAAACATTTCAACTTCAATATTATATAGCTTATTGTATGGAAAATAAGGTCAATATAAACAAAAATACTGCGTCACATGCTTTTTATGCGGTAAGTTATACAAAATTAAATTAATTGTCAACCCATGTGTCGTAACACTTTTTCGGAAAAACAAAAAGGTTGATATACATAAAGAAAATTTATAATTACATTTAAAACATACATTACGATTCTAAACGATTTAATTTCGTTCATTGAAACTTTTTTATCCTCTCCTGCCTCAGAGCTACACATTGTCTCTGTTTCGTGCGACTCCTTATATGTAATGTGTGAGACTCCCAAAACAGGACACCTGAATATCTCGAATGTCATTGATGATAAAAAAAAAAAAAAAAAGAAAGAATCTAAAGCGTTGCGAGAGCGATATAACGGCATGTCGAATTTTGTTCCGATTAATCGCGAATCAAGCTCTCGTTATACGCTCTTTCATCTCTTCTCTGGTTATCGGTATCTCATTGTACACTTGCTGCTTTAATTTTCTCCATAAATAAAAATCCTCTATTAATCCCAACCGATTTCGACATGCCGTGATATTCCTTTCATGACGCTTTAGATCATGCATCGACGCTCAAGCTCCCCATTTTGGACATTTAAAGCAGCAGTTATCGTATCATTAACACGTCCGTCGCCACGTCGCACATATCTATGCGACGGGTATACTTCCGTGGGGACCCCGTCGCCAAAATGTGGTGATGCTCTTCTTGTTCGAGTTAATTAAATATACAATATTATATATGGGATATACAACGTAAAAATATTAAAAACACATTATACCATACTTTTTATTAATTTATATTCTGGATAATATATTACATGATTCTATATCGCATGGTATTCGTTAGAACATTCCAAACACATTTGGGGTGATTTTGGGCACTTCGAACAACAGTTATAGACTCCGTCATCGCTACTCTCCTCACTTTCTGACTCACGCTACTGATTCATGCTGCTTACCGAACATTTTGAGGATGAAAAAATCACCGATGTACGTCTCACAAGTATGCTTCTCGACTAAATGAAAGATCTGAGATATCTAATACTCCAACTGGAAAGCTTATCGCTTTATCCATTTCAGAAATAAATAATCTTTTCTTTACAATGAATCGGAGGCGATAAGCAATGAATCGAAGGTGATAAACGATGAATTCCTGCTTGTCGCTCTATTTACATTCTGTATACCGGCGGTCGGATTTGGGCTTAGGAAACTTAGCCGAATCACGCTGTGCGACGAACGTGTTAAGTGGATTTTCACATGACCTATACGTGTTTACCTAAAGAAATATTTATCGTTATCGTGACACATTTTTTTCTGTCACCAATAACGATCGAGATATTCAAGTGGCCTGTTTCACGTATCTCAGCCTCACATTACGTGCTGGAAAGAAGAAGAAGAAGAAGAAGAGAGGAGCATAATGAATGGAGAGCTTTCTTCTCGTCTTGAAAGTTGGCAAATCGAGCATGCGCCTACGCAAATGTCCTCAGAGTGTTGAAATAAAAAGGTCGTATTACTGATCAAAATAAAGGTAGGACCATTTGGGAACTTAATCCTATATATATATATATATATATATATATATAGGGTGGATTGTAATCCGTGGTAGTAGCAAGATGAAGGATATACTATAGCTGAAAATGAGATGAAAATCAATAGCAGAATTACGTTAAAAGCTTCGTTTACAAGAAAAATTCATTTGAAAATCAATCGAATACGCGTGTATACCTTGATTGATAGATCGGGTTATGGACTGCGCTACTGTAAGTAAAATGTTATTCATTAACAGAGCTTCGCTTAAAGGTCAATGCTATACTCTGTTCAACGAGAAGAGTCCGCAGACTTTTAAATATTGCACTATTTCCCGGATAGAATTGTTGAGATTCTTGATTCTCTGAAATGAATAGAATCGAATAAAATTGTTGTGTTAACTAGTTATATACGTATGTAAAACGAGTAATACAATAAATGATATTGCGTTTGATATTGTATTTCATAAATCAGCGAATATACTTTGTTTAAAGACAGTCCTTTTTCAAATGATGGAAACAACGCAGATTTATCTCCGTGTTTCGTGATACACTTGACAGTGTTATCGTCCGTGTCATAAGCCCGAGAGGTCGAAGGAAGCTTTAGCAACGAGCCAGGTAAATCTGCCCCTCGACTCAACATCCGCCAGTCAATAACTCATGTTCCTTGCATCTGTTAGACGTCTAACTCGTGATCGTCCTGTTTACCTCAACTAACCTTTCTCGTTGAATAGAGTATAGTTATCCGCATCGATTAAAGTTTATAGCAGTTTATGACAAAGTAATAATAATAAAAGTGTATGATCTTCGGTCGTTTTACGACGATAGCCGGGACACAGCTGGAGCCGGTGCTAGGCTTCCAGCAGGCGAGATACCGTCGAACAATACATTGTATTTGTGTATTATGTATATGTATATGTATATTATGTATATGTATATGTATATTCCCGATGGCAGGGAATTGAGCTGGCAGCTGCCAGTGAAAAGAGTGTTAGATGAGTTCACCTTACCGACCGTCACCGACGTTGTAACATCAACCACATCTCAGGCCGCATCGGGGACCAGGCCGCGCTTCGGAACCGATGGGCTGATGACGGAAATAAAGATGTGGCGACAATGTATGTCGACGAAGCGAGGTGCCTAACGAACCCTCGATATCCCAACGGTCCTTTCGCCGAATGTTCGAGAACGCCTAACAAACGCGTGGATAGTGGGAATATCGAGGGATGACAAAGAAAAAGAATCGGATTCCGCCGAAAGTCAAGTAGTTGTAAGAGTTGTAAGTAGTCTTGAAAAGCCGCGTCTGGAGTTCAGAAGTGAATTGTAGTTAGTGTAAACCAAGTGCTAAGAAATAAATTCTCTCTTTTTATTTCTTTATTTTTATCTTTTATTTTACGTGACAACGTCATCATCGTCATCGTTGGTGGTCGATAGTTTCGTAAACGTTGCATTGGATGCGAGCACTGTAAATCTTGTACCTACGCTACGTGCGACATAGTATCTGAAGTTTAGACTACCTAACACCTCAAGACAACTATCGGACAACGTTTAAGAGATCGGCGGAGAGTCATGCGAAAAGACCATCTTTTATCACGAGTGTTGAAGTGGTCGCCACTTCTAAGAAAACTCTACATCTGGTCTTTAGTTTTCTCAAGCACTGAAGCCATCGACAGTTTTCTACCTTACAATTTATCCACGCGTTCCTTTGTATCCAAATACATCCAATAACCTTAACAACGAGAGAGAATAGACGGGATATACAAAGAAATACATCATGAACTACAACCCACATTTATCAAATAAATCAACACACGACAACCCAAACCAAACACATCCTGGCGATGCTTTTACCTCTTAACCCCAAATTAATCAAAGAATGAAATGGACAAACGAGAACGACGAAACAATAATTTGATCGTATTACATAATAACGCATCTCCACGCCTTCCTCATATTAGTGAGCAGAGAATAACAAATCAAAGACGAACAGTCATAACGAGAAAATTCATTAGCAAAGATGAAATAGAGAAAAGTCAGACGAAGTAATTAATGAACTTAGGATAACAACAGACATTGAAGATAGGGATGAGATATAAATTAATAATATCACGAGCTAACACAGCCGGCAACAGACATATTCATGCACTACACACTAATGTACGTTCATTACTACGTGCGTCTGACCCCTTAGACTCACACACCAAATGATCACGAACATCATGCGGACAGTTTACACAAACAAATAATATAGACGCGATAACGCAGTTAGGAAATCAAGAGCTAACTGTAGCAGATACGATTATTAACAATAATTGAATAGATTATTAGCCAGATATTAACCAAGGAAGAGGTACTTTTTTCACACAACTAAATTATTTATAGCCAAACAAAAATCATCCATAGCCACATACTATCGCTATATCCAAACAATAATTTGCTGTTCTACGTACACGACAGCCATGAAGGACGATGATCTCGTGCCCTGAGACACACCCCATCATAGTTTTCCTCTGCAGCATCATCGTGGCGGAAAGTCATTCTCATCAGCGAGTATAACAACGTCTTTACGATCAATGAATACTTCACATTTTTAACAAAGTGTCAGACTTGGACTTTGGAGAAAAGTACATTATGCTATCCCGTTGACCGCGGATTCGTTATCGAACCTAAGACCATTGTCATTAGCGTCTGATCACCGCGGTTACTTGTCGATTCTGCAATACTCACACTTGTGCGAATCAATATTACCTCGATTGCATAACAACGATGGCTAATTCCAGAGAATATTCATTGTACGCTCCCAACTCTAATCATAATGTGAACCATATATGTGTATACATGATATTAAACTTTAAGACAGCACTCTTAATAAAATATACAGGGTGTCCCACTAACTCTGTTACAAAAAGATATCACCGTTACTTTTAATGATACGCAAAAATGCCAAAGACGCCCACAGCATCACAAGCGCAAATTTACTAAGCGCCTTACGAGCGCATGCAAGATTTAGGATTCAAAAAATGAAGGTTTGAAACTATTTTACTTCAAACGGTGTGAATACAGGGTATACAGCGACTGTCGATCGTTGATTATTATCTGCGCGAGTCGCTGCTGATTATATACCTCCGTGGCCCCATTGTCTCGGCGACGAAACTTGATTCTGCAGTCCAACGGCAATCACGCAATAAACAACAATTGCGTTGCAGAAGTACGAGGAGTACCACCGATGAGGGCATTAAAATTGCTTCAACTACGGTCGACGACTCGAGGATGGCAGAAGAACAGAAACCAACCACGCAACAACCAGGTTGAGAGAAAATGCAAGAAATATTTTATTTTAAAGATCTGTGAAATCAGTCATG